>NW_024055583.1:0-46088 GCF_902713615.1 Scyliorhinus canicula | reverse complement strand
TCCCCTGCCAGAGATCAGACCCTACCCTGACTAATTCCCCTCCCTCTGAACAGCCGCTACCCTGACAAATTCCCCAACCGGTGAACAGTCCCTACCCTGAGTTATTCCTCCTCCCTGTGAACAGCCACTACACTGACTAATTGCCCTATCATTCAACCGTCCCTACACTGACTAAATCCCACTCCCTGTGAGCAGCCCATACCCTGACTAATTCCCCTCCCTGTGAATAGCCCCTACCGTGACTAATCCCCATCCCTGTGAACAGCCCCTGCACTACCTAATTCCCCTGTCAGTGAACAGCCCCTACCATGACTAAATCCCATTTCTGCGAGCAGCCCCTGCACTGACGAATTACCCCTGCCAGTGAACAGCCATTACCCAGTCTAAACCCCCTCCCTGAGAACAGCCGCTACCCTGACTAATGCCCCTCCTTGTGAACTGCCCCTACCCTGAATAATTCAACTCCCTGTGAACTGCCCCTAACCTGAATAATTCCCCTCCCTGTGAACAGCCCCTGCACTGACTAATTCCCCTGCCAGTGAACAGCCCCTACCCTGGCTAATCCCACTCACTATGAACAGCCACTACCCTGACTAATGCCCCTGCCATGAGCAGCCCCTACGCTGACTAATGCCCCTCCCTGTGAACAGCCCGTACCCTGACTAAATCCCTTGTCAGTGAACATCCCCTATCCTGAATAATTCACCTCCCAGGGAACAGCCCCTGCACTGACTAATTCCGCTCCCTGTGAACAGCCCCTGAACTGACTAATTTCTCTCCCTGTGAACAGCCCCTGAACTGACTAATTCCCATCACTGTGTACAGCCCTTACCCTGACTAATCCCCCTCCCTGTGAACAGCCCCTGAACTGACTAATTCTCCTACCTGTGAACAGCCCCTAACCAGAATAATCCCCCTCCCTGTGAACAGCCCCTACCCTGTTTAATCCCCTACCTGTGAACAGCCCCTGAACTGACTAATTCCCCTCCCAGTGAACAACCCCTACCCTGTTTAATCCCCTCCCTGTGAACAGCCCCTACCCTGACTAATCCACCTCCCTGTGAACAGCCCCTACCTGACAAATTCCCCTGCCAGTGGACAGTCTCTACCCTGTTTAATCCCCTCCCTGTTAACAGCCCAACCCTGACTAATTCACCTCCATTTGAACAGCTCCCTGCACTGACTAATTCCCTTGCCAGTGAACAGCCCCTGCACTGACTAATTCCCCTGCCAGTGAACAGCCCCTACCCTGACTAATTCCCCGCCCTGTGAACAGCCAGTGAACTGACTAATCCCCCTCCCTGTGAACAGCCCCTACCCTGACTAATTTACCTCCCTATGAACAACCCCTACCCTGTTTAATCGCCTCCCTGTGGAAAGCCCCTACCCTCACTAATCCCCCTCCCTGTGAACAGCCCCTACCCTGACTAATTTACCTCCCTATGAACAATCCCTACCCTGTTTAATCGCCTCCCTGTGAAAAGCCCCTACCCTCACTAATCCCCCTCCCTGTGAACAGCCCCTACCCTGACTAATTTACCTCCCTGTGAACAACCCCTACCCTGTTTAATCCCTTCCCTGTGAACAGCCACCGTACTGACTAATTTAGCTCCCTATGAACAACCCCTACCCTGTTTAATCCCCTCCCTGTGAACAGTACCTACCCTGACTAATTCCCCTTCCCTGTGAACAGCCACCGTACTGACTAATTCTCCCTCCGTGTGAACAGCCACTACACTGAATAATTCCCCTATCAGTGAACAGTCCCGACACTGACTAATTTCACTTCCCTGTGAACAGCCCCTGTACTGACCAATTCCGCCTCCGTGTGAACAGTTCCTAACGTGACTAATTCCCCTGCCAGTGGACAGACTTTAATCCGTTTAATCCCCGCCATGTTTACGCTCCTACCCTGACTACTTCCCCTATCCTGTGAACAGCGCCGACCCTGACTAATTCCACTTTCCTGTGAACAGTGGCAATACTGACTAATTCCCCCTCCGTGTGAACAGTCCCTACCCTGACTAATTCCCCCTCCCAGTGAACAGCCCCTGCCCTGACTAATTCCCCTGCCAGTGATCAGACCCTACTTTGAGTTATTCCCCCTCCCTGTGAACAGCCACTACACTGACTAATTCTCCTATCATTGAACAGTCCCTACACTGACGAATTCCCACTCCCTGTGAACAGCCCCTACAATGCCTAATTTACCTCCCTGTGAACAACCCCTACCCTGTGTAATCCCCTCCCTGTGAACAGCCCCTACCCTGACTAATTCCCCTGTCAGTGAACAGCCCCTATCCTGACAAATTCCCCTCCTGTGAACAGCCCTTGAACTGACTAATTCCCCTCCCTGTGAACAGCCCCTGCACTACCTAATTCCCCTGTCAGTGAACAGCCCCGACCATGACTAATTCCCATTTCTGGGAGCTGCCCCTGCACTGACGAATTACCCCTGCCAGTCAACAGCCCTTACCCAGTCAAACCCTCTCCCTGTGAAGATCCCCGGAAATGAATAATTCCCCTCCCTGTGAACATCCCCTACCCTGACTAATCCCCCTCACTGTGAACAGCCCCTACCCTGTTTAATCGCTCCCTGTGAAAAGCCCCTACCCTGACTAATCACCCTCCCTGCGAACAGCCACTGCACTGACTAATTCCCATCCCTGTGAACAGCTTCTAACATAGTTAATTCCTCCTGTCTGAGAACGTACCATCCCATGACTAATTCCCATCCACTGTGATCTGCCCCTGGATTGACTAATTCCCATCTCCCCTCTGAGAAACTTCGTTCCTGACTGATTCCCCAGCCGGTGAACAACCCCTACACTGACTGATACCCCCAACCAGTGAACAGCCCCTACCCTCACTAATTCCACCTCCCAGTGAACAGTCCCTACACCGACCAATTCCCCTTCCAGTGAACAGTACCTACCCTGACTAATTCCCCCTCCGTGTGAACAGCCACAACACTGAATAATTCCCATATCAGTGAACAGTCCCTACACTGACTAATTTCCCTTCCCTGTGAACAGCCCCTATACTGACTAATTCCCCCTCCTTGTGAACAGTCCCTAACGTGACTAATTCCCCCTCCCTGTGAACAGCCCCTAAAATGACTAATTCCCCTGCCAGTGGACAGACTCTAATCCGTTTAATCCCCGCCATGTTAACGCTCCTACCCTGACTACTTCCCCTATCCTGTGAACAGCCCCTACTCTGACGAATTCCACTTTACTGTGAAAAGTCGCTATACTGACTAATTCCCCCTCCATGTGAACAGTCCCTACCGTGACTAATTCCCCCTCCCAGTGAACAGCCCCTGCCCTGACCAATTCCCCTGCCAGAGATCAGACCCTACCCTGACTAATTCCCCTCCCTCTGAACAGCCGCTACCCTGACAAATTCCCCAACCGGTGAACAGTCCCTACCCTGAGTTATTCCTCCTCCCTGTGAACAGCCACTACACTGACTAATTGCCCTATCATTCAACCGTCCCTACACTGACTAAATCCCACTCCCTGTGAGCAGCCCATACCCTGACTAATTCCCCTCCCTGTGAATAGCCCCTACCCTGACTAATCCCCATCCCTGTGAACAGCCCCTGCACTACCTAATTCCCCTGTCAGTGAACAGCCCCTACCATGACTAAATCCCATTTCTGCGAGCAGCCCCTGCACTGACGAATTACCCCTGCCAGTGAACAGCCATTACCCAGTCTAAACCCCCTCCCTGAGAACAGCCGCTACCCTGACTAATGCCCCTCCTTGTGAACTGCCCCTACCCTGAATAATTCAACTCCCTGTGAACTGCCCCTAACCTGAATAATTCCCCTCCCTGTGAACAGCCCCTGCACTGACTAATTCCCCTGCCAGTGAACAGCCCCTACCCTGGCTAATCCCACTCACTATGAACAGCCACTACCCTGACTAATGCCCCTGCCATGAGCAGCCCCTACGCTGACTAATGCCCCTCCCTGTGAACAGCCCGTACCCTGACTAAATCCCTTGTCAGTGAACATCCCCTATCCTGAATAATTCACCTCCCAGGGAACAGCCCCTGCACTGACTAATTCCGCTCCCTGTGAACAGCCCCTGAACTGACTAATTTCTCTCCCTGTGAACAGCCCCTGAACTGACTAATTCCCATCACTGTGTACAGCCCTTACCCTGACTAATCCCCCTCCCTGTGAACAGCCCCTGAACTGACTAATTCTCCTACCTGTGAACAGCCCCTAACCAGAATAATCCCCCTCCCTGTGAACAGCCCCTACCCTGTTTAATCCCCTACCTGTGAACAGCCCCTGAACTGACTAATTCCCCTCCCAGTGAACAACCCCTACCCTGTTTAATCCCCTCCCTGTGAACAGCCCCTACCCTGACTAATCCACCTCCCTGTGAAGAGCCCCTACCTGACAAATTCCCCTGCCAGTGGACAGTCTCTACCCTGTTTAATCCCCTCCCTGTTAACAGCCCAACCCTGACTAATTCACCTCCATTTGAACAGCTCCCTGCACTGACTAATTCCCTTGCCAGTGAACAGCCCCTGCACTGACTAATTCCCCTGCCAGTGAACAGCCCCTACCCTGACTAATTCCCCGCCCTGTGAACAGCCAGTGAACTGACTAATCCCCCTCCCTGTGAACAGCCCCTACCCTGACTAATTTACCTCCCTATGAACAACCCCTACCCTGTTTAATCGCCTCCCTGTGAAAAGCCCCTACCCTCACTAATCCCCCTCCCTGTGAACAGCCCCTACCCTGACTAATTTACCTCCCTATGAACAATCCCTACCCTGTTTAATCGCCTCCCTGTGAAAAGCCCCTACCCTCACTAATCCCCCTCCCTGTGAACAGCCCCTACCCTGACTAATTTACCTCCCTGTGAACAACCCCTACCCTGTTTAATCCCTTCCCTGTGAACAGCCACCGTACTGACTAATGTAGCTCCCTATGAACAACCCCTACCCTGTTTAATCCCCTCCCTGTGAACAGTACCTACCCTGACTAATTCCCCTTCCCTGTGAACAGCCACCGTACTGACTAATTCTCCCTCCGTGTGAACAGCCACTACACTGAATAATTCCCCTATCAGTGAACAGTCCCGACACTGACTAATTTCACTTCCCTGTGAACAGCCCCTGTACTGACCAATTCCGCCTCCGTGTGAACAGTTCCTAACGTGACTAATTCCCCTGCCAGTGGACAGACTTTAATCCGTTTAATCCCCGCCATGTTTACGCTCCTACCCTGACTACTTCCCCTATCCTGTGAACAGCGCCGACCCTGACTAATTCCACTTTCCTGTGAACAGTCGCAATACTGACTAATTCCCCCTCCGTGTGAACAGTCCCTACCCTGACTAATTCCCCCTCCCAGTGAACAGCCCCTGCCCTGACTAATTCCCCTGCCAGTGATCAGACCCTACCTTGAGTTATTCCCCCTCCCTGTGAACAGCCACTACACTGACTAATTCCCCTATCATTGAACAGTCCCAACACTGACGAATTCCCACTCCCTGTGAACAGCCCCTACAATGCCTAATTTACCTCCCTGTGAACAACCCCTACCCTGTGTAATCCCCTCCCTGTGAACAGCCCCTACCCTGACTAATTCCCCTGTCAGTGAACAGCCCCTATCCTGACAAATTCACCTCCCAGTGAACAGCCCCTGAACTGACAAATTCCCCTTCCTGTGAACAACCCCTGCACTACCTAATTCCCCTGTCAGTGAACAGCCCCGACCATGAAAAATTCCCATTTCTGTGAGCTGCCCCTGCACTGACGAATTACCCCTGCCAGTGAACAGCCCTTACCCAGTCAAACCCCCTCCCTGAGAACAGCCGCTACCCTGACTAATTCCCCTGCCAGTGAACAGCCCCTACCCTGACAAATGTCCCTCCTTCTGAACAGCCCCTACCCTGAATAATTCCCCTGCCAGTGAACAGCCCCTACCCTGAATAATTTCCCTCCCTGTGAACAGCCCCTGCACTGACTAATTCCCCTGCCAGTGACCAGCCCCTACTCTGACTATTTCCCCTTCCTGTGAACAGACCCTGCACTTACTAATCCAACCCCTATGAACAGCCCCTGCCTGACTAAACCCCCTCCCTATGAACAGCCCCTGCCCTGACTAATGCATCTACCAGAGAACAGCCCCTATCCTGACTAATACCCCTCCCTGTGAACAGCCCCTACCCTGACCAATTCCCCTGTCAGTGAACAGCCCCTATCCTGACTAATTCACCTCCAGTGGAACAGCCCCTTCACTGACTATTTCCCCTCCCTGTGAACAGCCCCTGAACTAATTCCCCTTCCTGTGAACAGCCCCTGAACTGACGAATTCCCCTCCCTGTGTACAGCCCCTACCCTGACTAATCCCCCTCCCTGTGAACAGCGCCTGAACTGACTAATTCCCCTCCCAGTGGACAGACTCTACCCTGTTTAATCCACTCCCTGTTAAAAGGCCCTACTCTGACTAATTCCCCTCTTTTTGAACAGCCCCTGCACTGACTAATTCCCCTGCCAGTGAACAGCCTCTGAACTGACTAATTCCCCTGCCAGTGAACAGCCCCTACCCTGACTAATTTACCTCCCTGTGAACAGCCCCTACCTTGTTTAATCCCCTCCCTGTGATCAGCCCCTTCCTCGCTTAATCCTCCGCCCTGTGAACAGATCCCAACCTGACTAATTTACCACCCTGTGAACAGCCCCTAACATGACTAATCCCCCTTCCTGTAAACAGCCCCTGCACTGACTAATTCCCCTCCCTGTGAACAGCCCCTAACATGACTAATCCCCCTTCCTGTAAACAGCCCCTGCACTGACTAATTCCCATCCCTGTGAACAGCCACTACCATAGTTAATTCCTCCTGTTTGAGAACGTACCATCCCATGACTAATTCCCATACACTGTGATCGGCCCCTGGATTGACTAATTCCCATTTCCCCTGTGAGAAACTCCGTTCCTGAATGATTCCCCAGCCGGTGAACAACCCCTACACTGTGATTCCCCCAACCAGTGACCAGCCCCTACTCTGACTAATTCCACCTCCCAGTGCCAGTCCCTACATCGACCAATTCCCCTTCCAGTGAACAGTACCTACCCTGACTAATTCCCCTTCCCTGTGAACAGCCACCGTAATGACTAATTCCCCCTCCGTGTAAACAGCCACTACACTGACTAATTCCCCTATCAGTGAACAATCCCTACACTGACTAATTTCCCTTCCCTGTGAAAAGACCCTGTACTGACTAATTCCCCCTCCGTGTTAACATCCCTGAACGGACTAATTCCCCCTCCCTGTGAACAGCCCCTAAACTGACTTATACCCCTGCCAGTGGACAGACTCTAACCCGTTTAATCCCCGCCATGTTAACGCTCCTACCCTGAATAATTCCCCTCCTTCTGAACAGCCGCTACACTGACTAATTCCCCAACCAGTGAACAGTCCCTACCCTGAGTTATCCCCCCTCCCTGTGAACAGCCACTACACTGACTAATTCCCCTATCATTGAACAGTCCCAACCCTGACTAATCCCCCTCCCTGTGAACAGCCCCTGCACTACCTAATTTTCCTGTCAGTGAACAGCCCCTACCATGACTAATTCCCATTTCTGGGAGCAGCCCCTGCACTGACGAATTACCCCTGCCAGTGAACAGCCATTACCCAGTCTAAACCCCCTCCCTGTGACAGCCGCTACCCTGACTAATTCCCCTGCCAGTGAACTGCCCCTACCCTGAATAATTCCCCTGCCAGTGAACAGCCCGTAACCTGAATAATTCCCCTCCCTGTGAACAGCCCCTACACTGACTAATTCCCCAGCCAGTGAACAGCCCCTGCACTGACTAATTCCCCTCCCTGTGAACAGCCCCTGCCCTGACTAATTCCCCTGCCAGTGAACAGCCCCTGCCCTGACTAATCCCCCTCCCTATGAACAACCCCTACGCTGACTAATGCCCCTGCCAGTGAACAGCCCCTACGCTGACTAATGCCCCTCCCTGGGAATAGCCCCTACCCTGCCTAATTTCCCTGTCAGTGAACAGCCCCTATCCTGACTAATTCCCCTCCCTGTGAACAGCCCCTGCCCTGACTAATTCCCCTGCCAGTGAACAGCCCCTGCCCTGACTAATCCCCCTCCCTATGAACAACCCCTACGCTGACTAATGCCCCTGCCAGTGAACAGCCCCTACGCTGACTAATGCCCCTCCCTGGGAACAGCCCCTACCCTGACTAATTTCCCTGTCAGTCAACAGCCCCTATCCTGACTAATTCCCCTCCCTGTGAACTTTCCCTGCACTGACTAATTCCCCTCCCTGTGAACAGCCACTGAACTGACTAATTCCCCTCCCTGAGAACAGCCCCTGAACTGACTAATTCCCCTCCATCTGTACTGCCCTACCTGACAAATTCCCCTGCCAGTGGACAGAATCTACCCTGTTTAATCCCCTCCTGTTAACAGCCCTACCCTGACTAATTCACCACCAATGAACAGCCCCCTGCACTGACTAATTCCCCTGCCAGTGAACTGCCCCTGCACTGACTAATTCCCTTCCCTGTGAACAGCCAGTGAACTGACTGATTCCCCTCCCTATGAACAGCCCCTGAACTGACTAATTCCCCTCACTGTGAACAGCCCCTACCCTGACTAATTTACCTCCCTGTGAACAACCTCTACCCTGTTTAATCCCCTCCCTGTGAACAGCCCCTACCCTGACTAATCCCCCTCCCTGTGAACAGCCCCTGCACTGACTAATTCCCATCCCTGTGAACAGCCCCTACCATAGTTAATTCCTCCTGTTTGAGAACGTACCATCCCATGACTAATTCCCATCCACTGTGATCGGGCCCTGGATTGACTAATTTCCATTTGCCCTGTGAGAAACTCCGTTCCTGACTGATTCCCCAGCCGCTGAACAACCCCACACTGACTGATTCCCACTCCCAGTGAACAGCCCCTATCCTGACTAATTCCACCTCCCAGTGAACAGTCCCTACACCGACCAATTCCCCTTCCAGTGAACAGTACCTCCCCTGACTAATTCCCCTTCCCTGTGAACAGCCACTGCACTGACTAATTTCCCTATCAGTGAACAGTCCCTACACTGACTAATTTCGTTTCCCTGTGAACCGACCCTGTACTGACTAATTGCCCCTCCGTGTTAACATCCCTGACATGACTAATTCCCCCTCCCTGTGAACAGCCCCTAAACTGACTTATTCCACCTCCCTGTGAACAGCCCCAACCCTGACTAATCCTCCTCTCTGTGAACAGCCCCTATCCTGACTAATCCCCCTCCCTGTGAACAGCCCCTACCCTGACTAATTCCCCTGCCAGTGAACAGCCACTACCCTGACAAATTCCCGTCCCTCTGAACAGCCACTGCACTGACTAATTCCCTTCCCTGTGAACTGCCCCTACACCGACTAATTCACCTCCATGTGAACAGCCCCTACACTGATTAATTCCCCTCCCTGTGAACAACCCCTACACTGACTATTTCCCCTCCCTGTGAACAGACCCTGCGCTGACTAATCCCCCTCCATGTGAACAGCCCCAACCCTGACTAAAGCCCCTCACTGTGAACAGCCCGTACCTGACTAATTCCCCTGCCAGTGGTCAGACTCTATCCTGACTAATTCCCCTGCCAGTGAACATCCCCTACCATGACTAATCCCCCTCCCTGTGAACAGCCCCTGCAGTGACTAATTACCCTCCCTGTGAACAGCCCCTACCCTGACTAATTCCCCCTCCCTGTGAACAGCCCCTACCCTGACTAATCCTCCTCCCTGTGAACAGCCCCTACCCTGACTAATTCCCCTCCCTGAGAACAGCCCCTGCACTGACTAATCCCCCTCCCTGTGAACAGCCCCTGCACTAACTAATTCCCCTGCGAGTAAACAGCCCCTGCACTGACTAATCCCCCTCCCTGTGAACAGCCCCTGCACTGACTAATTCCCCTCCCTGTGAACAGTCCCTGCACTGACTAATCCCCCTCCCTGTCAACAGTCCCTGCACTGACTAATTCCCTCCCTGTGAACAGTCCCTGCACTGACGAATTACCCCTGCCAGTGAACAGCCCCTATCCTGACTAATTGCCCTGCCAGTGGACAGTACATAAAATGACTAATTCCCAGGACAGGAAACCGCCCCTACCCTGACTAATCTCCCCTCCCTGTGAACAGCCCCAACCCTGACTAATTCCCCTGCCTGTGAACAGCTCCTACCCTGACTAATTCCCCTGCAAGTGGACAGACTCTACCCTGTTTAACCCCCTCCCTGGTAACAGACCCTACCCTGACTAATTCCCCTCCCTGTGAGCAGCCCCTGCACTTCGGAATTACCCCTGCCAGTGAACAGCCCCTATCCTGACTAATTCCCCTGCCAATGAACAGCCCCAACACTGACTAATTTCCCACTCTGTGAACAGCCCCTTCCCTGACTCATTCCCCTCCCTGTGAACAGCCCCTACACTGATTAATTCTCCTTCCTGTGAACAGCCCCTACCCTGACTAATTCCACTGCCAGTGGACAGACTCTTCCCTGTTTAATCCCCTCCCTGTTAACAGCCCCTACCCTGACTAATCCCCCCCCCCTGTGAACAGCCCCTACCCTGACTAATTTCCCTGTTAACAGCCCCTACCCTGACTAATTCCCCTCCCTGTGAACAGCCCCTACCCTGACTAATTCCCCTCCCTGTGAACAGCCCCTGCACTGACTAATTCCCCTGCCAGTGAACGGCCCCTGCACTGATTAATTCCCCTGTCTGTGAACAGCCCCTACACTGACTAAATCCCAGGCCAGGAACAGCCCCTACTCTGATGTTCTTGTTGAGGTCATTGGGGTCTATACATATCCGGAGATCATCTGACGGTTTCTTCACGCAAAGGGCGGAACTGTCCCAGTCAGTCATGTCAGTGACTCAAGTAATTATTCCTTGGTTTTGAACATTCCCAATTCTTGTTTAAATATTTCTCTTTGTGGAACTGGAATTCTCCGAGGAGGATATACCAAAGGTTTTGCTTCCGTCCTTAACAAGATCTTGTACTTGAATGGAAGTGTAGCCATGTCTTTAAAGACATCTACACCGAACCTCTGTGATTCTGTGATTAAATTGTCTCTTTTGAGGGAGTAATCATTTTCTAGCCTCCTATTAACGGAGAAAATGGTTGAAATGGTATTTGTTTAATGTTGTTCATTGTTTTAATAATCTCTATTTGATTATGTATACTGTTTAAATGGTTCCTGTTTAATGTCGGACATTGTTTTAATAATACCTGTTTTATTATTTATACTGTTTAAATGGTCCCTGTTTAATGTTGGACATTGTTTTAATAATCTCCGTTTTTTATGTATAATGTTTAAATGTTCCCTGTTTAATATTGAACATTGTTTTAATTATGTCCAACATAAATCTTTCTTTTTTTGTATACAATGTTCAAATGGTGTCTGTTTAATATAAAAAACGTTTTAAATGGCCACTTTTGCGGGGAGAGCACTGTTGAAGTCGGCTCTTTAGCGTAGGAGCCTTTTAAAATAATCTGTGTTGACTGGAGGTCAATATTTAAAAGTTTTCCGTTTAATGTAGGTCCAGGGCACAATTTTAGTTCTCTCTGTTGAGTGGAGGACACTTTTTCAATAACCTCATTTTAATGTAAGACTGTATTTAAATAGACGCAGTTTTAATGTAGGAAACTGTTTAATTCGTCTATTTACTGTGTGACAATGTGTAAATTCCCTCACATTGTTTAAGTAGTTTGTATTTAATACTGTACACGCCTTAAATAGTCTCTGTTAAATTCAGGACACTGGTTAAATAAACTATTTATACAACGGTTATTGTTTTAATGTTAGTTTCCGCTTCATGTCGGACACTCATTCAAAGGATTTTTTATATATTCGTTCAAGGGATGTTGGCGTCCGTGTCTGTGCCAGAATTTTCAGCCAATCCGAAATGTTGGGGCAGTTATGAGTCATCAGCATTGCTGTGGGTCTGAAGTCACATGTATGCCGGACAGGGAAAAGACGGCAGATTTCCTCCCTCAGGGACATTTGTGTACCAGGTGAGTTTTTACGAGAATAGACAATTGTTTCATGGTCACCAGCAGCCTTCCAGTGAATTCAAATTTTACCATCTGCCATGGTAGGACTTTAACCTGCATGACTTATGGTATCTGAGTCTTTGGTTAACAAGTCCAATGAAAATACCACTGCGCCACCGCCTCCGCTCCACACCTATTCGTGATACCTGTTGTCACTAAACGAATCTCGTCCCCATTCTCACTTTGTCTTCCGCACCCAGTGAGTCATTCCCATCTCTCCGAAACCTTTCAAAACACACTGAAAATCTTCCTTAGCCCCTCATTCCCTCTCCACCCATTGAAACAATTGAAGTTCCTTTGGCCCCTGTCACCAAAGCTTTCCCATCCACTGAAACGTATCCCAACACCATCTGCACTCACTGGAAATTCCCCAAACTATTCATCTTCATCCAACCGTTCACAATATCCTGCAGCTGTATTAACCCATCGGTGACCCATAAAACCACTTCCCTCCAGAGGGAATAACGTTCCGTCCGCTAATACCTTTACCAGTCCTCTAATACCCTTTGCGGTAACCTGCAACTCAGCACGTGTCCTGAAACCTCCATGGCGCCCAGAAACCTTTCCTCGGTGCCGTGGACCCCTCCATGGCGCCCAGAAACCTTTCCTCGGTGCCGTGGACACCACCATTGGGCCCAGAAACCTTTCACGGTGCTATGAACACCACCATGGAGTCTAGAAATATTTCACGATGTCCTGAACCCCTCCATGGAGCCTAGAGTCCCTTCACGATTCCCTACACCCCTCCATGGCGTCGGCAGACCATTCACCGTGCCCTGAGCCCCTCCATGGAGCCTGGAGACCATTCACCGTGCCCTGAGCCCCTCCATGGAGCCTGGAGATTCACGGAGCCCTGAGCCCCTCCATGGAGCCTGGAGACCATTCACGGAGCCCTGAGCCCCTCCATGGAGCCTGGAGACCATTCACGGTGCCCTGAGCCCCTCCATGGAGCCTGGAGACCATTCACGGAGCCCTGAGCCACTCCATGGAGCCTGGAGACCATTCACGGAGCCCTGAGCCACTCCATGGAGCCTGGAGACCATTCACGGAGCCCTGAGCCCCTCCATGATACAGTTCACGGCTCCTACAAACATGAGGATAAACAAGCCATGAAGCACCGTGACCAAGGCAATACGTTTTATTTCTGCTTTCAGGCCATTATCCAGACAGCAGTAATACAAGGTCGGGTGTTGGAGCAGTGAAATAATCAATTAGCCTGTTTTCCAGGAAAGAAGCTTCCATTCAGTGAGAACATGGAGATCTCGGGTTGGTGGTTGTCCCTCATTGGATCATTCGTCTTTACCTTCAATATGATTTTCACCCAGATTTGTATTTGGAAGGGTAAGCACCACGTGTCATTTTCTCAATGGTTGGCACATCACTGTTTAAAACGTAAGCTCCTAAAAGTAAAATAAAACATGATGAAGGAATTCAATACGGGTTCTTCAGCCTGATGGAGAACAATTAGAAAACATAACGCAGAATCTGTCAACGTGACAGGGATCAACACGGCCCAACGCGGCCACATTAGCTTTGTTGTATCTAATATTCCACAGATTACAGCCTACCTCTCCAAGGCTTGAATAAACCCCCTCTGTCTGTCCACATCCTGGTCTGTACATACTCCCTCCCTCCACCTCCAGGTCTGTACAGACTCTTTCCCCCCACCTTCTTACCTGCACAAACTTACTCCGTCTGTCCACCTCCTGGTCTGTACAAACTCCCTCCGCCTGTCCACATCTTGGTCTATACAAACTCCCTCCCACCACCTCCTGGTTTGTACAAACTCACCCCTCCACCTCCTGGTTTGTACAAATTCCCTCCCTCCGTCCACCTGGTCTGTACAAACTCCATGCCTCCAACTCCTGGTCTGTACAAACCCACCCCTCCAACTACTGGTCTGTACAAGCTCACCCCCTCCACCTCCTGGTCTGTACAAATTCCCTCCCTCCGTCCACCTGGTCTGTACAAACTCCATGCCTCCAACTCCTGGTCTGTACAAACCCACCCCTTCAACTACTGGTCTGTACACGCTCACTCCTTCCACCTCCTGGTCTGTACAAAATCACTCCTCATCTACCATTGGACTATGCAAACTCACTCCCACCACCTGCTGGGCTGTACAAACTCCCTCCCTCCACCTCCTGGTCTACAAACTTTTTCCTTCCATTCCTGGTCTGCACAAACTCCCTCCGTCTGTCCACCTCCTGGTCTGTACAAACTCCCTCCGTCAGTCCACCTCCTGGTTTGTACAAACCCCATCCGTCTGTCCACCTCCTGGTCTGCATAAAATCCCTCCCTCCACCTCCTGATCTGTACAAACACCCTCCGCCTGTCCACCTCCTGGACATACAAACTCCCTCCGTCTGTCCAACTCCTTGTCTGTACAAACACCCTCCGTCTGTCCACCTTCTGGTCTGTACAAACTCCCTCCGTCTGTCCACCTCCTGGTCCGTACCGGTTCCCTCCGTCTGCCCACCTCCTGATCTGCACAAACCCACTCCTTCCCTCCACCTCCTGGCCTGTCCAAACGCGCTTCCTCCACCTCCTGGCCTCTACATAATCACTCCCTCCACATCCTGGTCTGTACTAACTCACTCCCTCCACCTCCTGGTCTGTACTAACTCACTCCCTCCACCCACTGGTCAGGACAAATTCACTCCTTCCCTCCACCTGCTCTGTACAAACTCACTCCCTCCCTCCACCACCTGGCCAGTACTAACACACTCTCTCCACCTCCTGGTCTGTACACACTCATTCCCTCCAACGCCTGGTCTGTACAAGCTCACTCCTTCCACCTCCTGGTCTGTATAAACTCACTCCCTCCATCCACCTCCTGGTCTGTACAAATTCACTCCTTCCCTCCACGTCCTGGTCTCTACAAACTCACTTGTTCCACCTCCTGGTCTGTGCAAACTTACTCCTTCCATACCCTGGTCTGTGCAAACTCCCTCCGTGTATCCACCTCCTGGTCCGCAAAGGCTCCCTCCGTCTGCCCACCTCCTGGTCTGTACACACTCACTCCCTCCCTCCAACTCCTGGTCTGTACAAGTTCACTCCTTCTACCTCTTGGTCTGTACAAACTCACTCTTTCCCTCCACCTCCTGGTCTGTCTGAACTCGCTCCCTCCACCTCCTGGCCTGTACACACTCACTCCCTCCCTCCAACTCCTGGTCTGTACAAGTTCACTCCTTCCACCTCCTGGTCTGTATAAACTCACTCCCACCATCCACCTCCTGGTCTGTACAAACCCACTCCTTCCCTCCACGTCCTGGTCTCTACAAACGCACTCGTTCCACCTCCTGGTCTGTGCAAACTCACTCCTTCCACATCCTGGTCTGAATACACACCCTCCCTCCAACTCCTGGTCTGTACATACTCACTCCCTCCACCTCCTGGTATGTACAAACTCCCTCCCTCCACCTCCTCGCCTGCAAACACTCACTCCTCCCTCCACCTCCTGGTCTGTACATACTCACTCCCTCCACCTCCTGGTATGTACAAACTCCCTCCCTCCACATCCTCGCCTGCAAACACTCACTCCCTCCCTCCACCTCCTGGTCTGTACAACTCACTCCTTCCCTCCACCTCCTGGTGTGTACAAACTCACATCCTCCATCTCCTGGTCTGCACATACTCACTCACTCCCTCCACCTCCTGGACTGTACAAACTCACATCCTCCATCTCCTGGTCTGCACATACTCACTCCCTCCCTCCACCTTCTGGTCTGCACACACTCCTTCCCTCCACCTACTGGTCCGTACAAACTCACTCCTTCCACCTCCTGGTCTGTACACACTCACTCCCCCCCACCTGGTCTGTACAGACTACCTCACTCCACCTCCTCGCCTGTAAACACTCACTCCCTCCCTCCACCTCCTGGTCTGTACAAACACACTCCCTCCCTCCACCTCCTTGTCTGTACTAACTCACTCCTTCCCTCCACCTCCGAGTGTGTACAAACTCACATCCTCCATCTCCTGGTCTGCACATACTCACTCCCTCCCTCACCCTTCTGTTCTGCAGAAACTCCTTCCCTCCACCTCCTGTTCCGGACAAACTTATTCCTTCCCTCCACATTCTGATCCGTACAAACTCACTCCCTTCACCGCCTGGTCTGCACAAACTCACTCCCTCGACATCATGGTCTGGACAACTCCCTCCCACCGCCTCCTGGTCTCTACAAATTCACTTCCTCCACCTCCTGGTCTGTACTTTCTACCTTTTCCGTCTTTTAAAAAAAATATCTGTGACATTTTCTCTTTGTTCAGAACAGAGGGCAGCAGGGGTGCACAGTGGTTAGCATTGCGCCAGCGACCCAAGTTATATTCCGACCTTGGGTGACAGTCTGGGTGTAGTTTTACTTTCTTCCCTAGTCTGTGTATGTTTCCTGCCGGTGCCCCTGTTTACCCCACGGTGCAAATATCTGCTGGATCGATGGATTGATCATCGACTTTTTGTCCCAAGTTATGTATTTCGGTGACGATAAGTGAAAGGGTGGGTGGGGTGAGCCTATGTAGGTTGTCTATCTAAGGGTTGTTGCAGACACGATGGCTTCACTCTGCACTGCAGGAATTCTATGTTGCAAATCAGGTAACCAATTCCTTGCAAGCTTTCATATTGTCAGTTGCAAAATATTGATGCAGTTCCTTAGTTTTAAACAGTTCCTCAATTACAACCACAATCCTGGCGATTTTGATGTTAATATGCGCAATATGTACTCAACAAATGGAAGGATAATAAACGTCTTAAACATTTTCCAATCAGGACCACAAACGGTGATTGGGATATCCAAAGTGTCTACTTCTTCTACGTTCCTATATGTGTTCCCAATATATTTTGTCTAAAGGATATGACGAGTCGGTTGCCCTGGAATCTAAAATGTTAGCATAAGATATAACCTTCGCCAAAGTCACCAATTGAACATGTAACACCCCTCAACTTGATCAGCAAATTCCAGTCAGCAACATCACTCCGTACAAAATGTATTGCCATTATATCGGAACTTGAATGTAAAATGTCAAACCTATCAGTTTGGAAAATGCAGTTAACTGGGCAATGAGGTCATCTGACACACATATATTTGTGGAGAGAGAGCGTCCAGCTGCAAAAAAGCGAGTGCACTTCTCTCTGAGTTATGCAGTCGAAAACCATTATATTTATAGTGTGGGATATACAACTTTGAAGAGATAAAGCTTGGGAACATACGCAAGAGGAAATATGAATGTTTTCCCCTTGGTTTAAAAACAATTCGAGTCCGCATTTTGTTGATCTTCGGAAGAACAACTTATTATCATAATAAGGCCGAGTACAAATACTCCGCAGTATTTAGTTCACATTACTTGACCTACTTATTTTCGCTGAAAAGCAGTGTTAAAATATAGTCAATATTCCCAGCACGCTTCTAAATTGGTAACTCATTAACTTCCCTTCTACAGTGGAACATCTGTGGAACAATTGCACGTACTAGGAGACGGTGGTACTCTGAAATTTTCACTGCACTAGTCACGCAAAATCATTTGGGACAGGGGCTAGAATCCGAAATGGTAAATGAAGAATTCTATTTTAAAAATCTGGAACTGAAATACTGATTATAACTCTTCAACACGCGCCGATTGGTGGAAGGAGCTGGCCTAATTCAACAATGACCACATCTGCATCCACAGTAATGTGCTAGACTCTGGTGGCCTAGTGAAGAAACGTAGAATAACACAATTACTACACTGAAAAATTAAATGGCAGAACAGCCCATCAAAACCAGTCCTAGCCCTTAACCCAACCTAACCGGCACATCTTTGTATACAGTGGGCCAATGCTAGCATGGCTGATGCACTTAATCTTCACATATTTCGACACTAAGGGATATTAAGCATGGGCAATCTACATAACCTGCACATCTCTGGATACTAAGGGAAACTAAATCGAGGAAATAATTAAGTTAAGTCGTGGCAGCTGCTCAATGTTATCTGATAACTTAGTGTGGATAAAAAATCTTATTTATTTTTAGTAGGGCAAGTTAGCATGGGCTGTCCACCTAACGTGCATATGTTTGGATTCCGGGAGAGAACTGAGGAACTCGGAGGAGCACATGCACACACGGAAGAAAGTGCAAACCCCACACTGTCAAACAAGGCAGCAATTGAATATGGCCCACAGGTGCTGTGAGGGAGCAGAGCTGATCGCTGTGCCCGACTATCACGAACATGTCTTATTTTTGGGAGTTAGTCTTGTGCATATTAAATACATACTGCCTTTATTATACTATTATTAAAACATAATTTACGTGATCTGGGCGTCACAGGGTGGGCCAGCATTTATTGGCCATACCTACTTGCCCTTCAGAAGGTAATGGTGTGTTCCTTTCTTGAACCGCTGCAGTACATCAGGCGTAGACACTCCCATTGTGCATTTAGGGAGGGAGCTCCAAGATTTTCCACCAGCGAGTGAAGGAACCGCAATATGTTTCTTAGTCAGGCTGGTGAGTGACGGCGGGGAACCTCCAGGTGGTGGGATTCCAGGTGTCTGCTGCTCTTATGCTTCTGGATGACAGTGGCCGTGGGATTGGAGAGTGCTGTCGAAGGTGGGTATTTCCTTCCCTAAAGGACCCTCATAAACCAGATATATCTTTAACGACTGTCGATGATAGTTGCGTTGTCACCATGACTGAGAAGATCTTTAAATTCCAGACTTTAGAGCAGAATTGAAATGTCGCTAGCTGCTATGTTGTGAATTTAACTAGTCGACTGACATTACGAGTCTAGTGATAATACCACTGGACCACTATCTAATCATAATCGTGCAAATATCGGACACAGTTATAGTCTTTCTTCCATAAATTGACGGAAAGTGCCCCAAGTACTCCAGCAATTAAAGAGAAAAGGTTGTTGGCACTCAGCATGTCTCGCACTTCCTGTGGCGTGAGAAACGTTGTTTTTGTCATTATTTATATTTTATAAATTTAGAGTCCCCAATTATGCTTTCGAATTAAGGGGCAATTTAGCGTGGTAAATCCACTGACTCTGCACACGTTTGGGTTGTGAAGGGAAAACCCACGCAAACACGGAGAGAATGTGCAAACTCCAGACGGAGAATGACCCAGAGCCGGGATCGAACCTGGGGCCTCGGCGCCATGATGCAGTAATGCTAATCATTGCCCCAGCGTGCTGCCCCTGTGAGAAACAGAATTACCATCTGGAGTCCGTATTCCCATTATACGCGTATTCCCGAGTTCATCGGACCAGCGCGTTGTGCAACTGTAGAAAATCCCCTATTATATTCCATCACCCTTATTAAAAATCACAACATACCATATACCTTCCAAAGTGCTTACTGTGTCTCCAGACTAACCTTCTGGGATTCATGGAATTTGGCACCAACCTCACGCTGTACTTCCGGAACCTGCATTCATGTTAATAAAATGCTGCTTATTTATTTGGCCTGCGAAAATTGGTCATGTTTATACATTTCCTACCGTATGTTCCATCTGCCAAATGTTCAGAGACACACGTAATCAATCCGTATCCCTCTGCATCCATTCATTCGATGAACTCATGCATTTCTTAAATCCACAATGTAAAAGGTCCAGATCCCAGTAATACTTTCCCCTGTAAACTTGCAGCCTGAAAAATGGTTTCATTTAAAGTGGTAACTAATTCAAGCTGCAGATGTCAATGATGGTCTCGTGCCTGGTTCCTGAAGCTGTGAAAGGTGGTGTCAGCTCTAATGGACATCTCAAGGGATTCTCTTCAATCAGTAACGCTGATTCACCATTCTGTTTCCATTCTCTCATCATAGCTCAACCGTTTAGGAACAGTTAGAACATTGAACATTACAGCGCAGTACGGGCCCTTTGGCCCTCGATGTTGCGCCGACCTGGGAAACCATCTGAAGCCTATCTGACCTACACTATTCCATTTTCATCCATATGTCTATCCAGTGACCACTTAAATGTCCTTAAAGTTGGCAAGTCTACGACTGTTGCAGGCAGGGCGTTCCACACCCCTACTACTCTCTGAGTAAAGAAACTGCCTCTGATATCTGTCCTAAATCTACCACCCGTCAATTCAAAGTTATGCCCCTCGTGTTGGTCATCACCACCCGAGGAAAAAGACTCTCACTGTCCACCCTATCAAAACCTCTGACTATCTTATATGTCTCTATTAAGCCACCTCTCAGCCTTCTCCCCTCTAACGAAAACAACTTCAAGTCCCTGAGCCTTTCCTCGTAAGACCTTCCCCCCATACCAGGCAACATCCTAGTAAGTCTCCTCTAAACCCTTTCCAAAGCTTCCACATCCTTCCTATAATGTGGTGACCAGAACTGCACGCAGTACCCCAGGAGCAGCCGCACCAGAGTTACGTATAGCTGCAGCATGACCTCGTGCCTCCGAAACACAATCCCCCTACTGATAAAGGCTAGCACACCATATGCCTTCTTAACAGCCCTATTAACCTGGGTGGCAACTTTCAAGGATTTATGTACCTGGATGCCGAGATCTCTCTGTCCATCTACACTACCAATAATCTTGCCATTAGGCCAGTACTCTGCATTCCTGTAACTCCTTCCAAAGTGAACCACCTCACACTTTTCCGCATTAAATTCCATCTGCCACCTTTCAGCCCAGCTCTGCAGCTTATCTATGTCCTTATGTATCCTATAACATAATTCAGCACTATCCACAACTCCACCGACCTTCGTGTCGTCTGAACATTTACTAACCCATTCTTCTACACCCTCTTCCAGGTCATTTATAAAAATGACAAACAGCAGTGTCCCCAAAACAGATCCTTGCGGTGCACCACTAGTAACTGAACTCCAGGATGAATATGTGCCATCAACCACCTTCTTTCAGCTAGCCAATTACTTATTCAAACCGCAAAATCACCTTCAATCCCATACTTCCTTATTTTCTGCAATAGCCTACCATGGGGAAACTAATAAAAACCCTTACTGAAATCCATATACACCACATCAACCGCTTTACCCTCATCCACCTGTTTGGTCTCCTTCTCAAAAAACTCATTAAGGTTTGTGAGGCTTGACCTACCCTTCACAAAACCGTGTTGACTATCGCTAATCAACTTGTACTTTTCGAGATGACTATGAACCCTATCTCTTATAACCTTTTACAACGTTTTACCCACAACCGAAGTAAGGCTCACAGGTCTATAATTAACATGGTTGTCTCCACTCCCCTTCTTGAACAAGGGGCAACACTTGCTATCCTCCAGTCTTCCGGCACTATTCCTGTCACAAAGACGACATAAAGATCAAGGACAAAGGCTCTGCAAACTCCTGCCTGGCTTCCCAGAGAATACTAGGATAAATCCCATCTGGCCCAGGGGACTTATCTATTTTGACATTTTCCAAAATTGATAACACCTCCTCCTTTTGAACCTCAATTCCATATAGCCTGGTCGACTGAACTTGAGCATTCTCGACAACATTGTCTTTCTCCAGTGTAAACACTGATGAAAAATATCCATTAACGCTTCCCCTATCTCCTCTGACTCCACACACAACTTTCCACTACCATCCTTGATTGGCCCTTATTTTACTCTAGTCATTCTTTTGTTCCTGATATACCTATAAAAAGCCTTAGGGTTTTCCTTGATCCTATCCGCCAACAACTTTTCGTGTCCTCTCCTCGCTCTTCTTAACTCTCCCTTTAGGTCCTTCCTGGCTAACCTGTAACTCCCAAGTGCCCTAACTGAGCCTTCATGTCTCATCCTAACATAAGCCTTCTTCTTCCTCTTGACAAGTGCTTCAACTTCCTTAGTATACCACGGTTCCCTTGCTCGACAACTTCCTCCCTGCCTGACAGGTACATACTTATCAAGGACACGCAGTAGCTGTTCCTTGAAAAAGCTCCACATTTCGATTGTACCCATCCCCTGCAGTTTCCTTCCCCATCCTATACATCCTAAATCTTGCCGAATAGCATCATAATTGCCTTTCCCCCAGCTATATTTCTTGCCTTGCGGAATATACCTATCCCAACCCATTGCTAAAGTAAACATAACCGAGTTGTGATCACTATCACCAAAGTGTTCACCTACATCTAAATCTAACACCTGACCGGGTTCATTACTCACTACCAAATCCAATGTGGCCTCGCCCCTTGTTTGCCTGTCTACATACAGTGTCAGAAAACCCTCCTGCACACACTGCACAAAAACTGACCCATCTATAGCACTCGAACTATAGTATTTCCAGTCAATATTTGGAAAGTTAAAGACCCCCATAACAACTACCCTGTTACTCTCGCTCCTGTCGAGAATCATCTTTGCAATCCTTTCCTCTACATCTCTGGAACTATTCGGAGGTCCACAGACAGCTCCCAACAGAGTGCCCTCTCCTCTCCTGTTCCTAAACTCGGCCCATACTACCTCAGTTGACGAGTCCTCAAACGTCCTTTCTACCGCCGTAATACTTTCCTTGATTAACAATGCCGCACCCCTCCCCCTTTTACCATCTTCTCTGTTCTTACAGAAACATCTAAATCCTGGAACCTGCAACAGCCATTCCAGTCCCTGCTCTACCCATGTCTCCGAAATCGCCACAACATCGAGATCCCAGGTACCAACCCATGCTGCAAGCTCACCCACCTTATTTCGGATGCTCCTGGCGTTGAAGTAGACACACTTCAAACCGTCGTCTTGCTTGCCGTGCCCTCTTTCGAACTTTTAACCCTATCCCTGACCTAACAACTCTCAACATCCTGTACACTAGGACTACAATTTAGGTTCCCATCCCCCTGCTGAATTAGGTTAACCCCTCCCCCCCCCCCCGAAGCACACCAGCAATTCCCCCCCCCCCCCAGGATATTGGTACCCCTCTGGCTCAGGTGAAGACCATCCTGTTTGTAGAGGTCCCACCTACCCCAGGATGAGCCCCGATTATCCAGGAAACCAAAACTCTCCTGCACCATCCCTGTAGGCACGTGTTCAACTCCTCTGTCTCCTCATTTCTCACTTCGCTAGCACGTGGCACGGATAACAACCCAGAGATAACGATTCTGTTTGTTCTAGCTCTCAGCTTCCAGCCTCGATCCCTGAATTTCTGTCACAAATCCCCATCACTCTTGCTACCTATGTCGCTGGTACCTATGTGTACCACGAATTGGGCTGCTCCCCCTCACCCTTAAGGATCCCAAAAACACGATCAGAGACATCACGAAACCTGGCACCTGGGAGGCAACACACGAAACGGGAGTCTCTTTCGTTCCCACAGAACCTCCTGCCTCTTCCTCTAACTATGGAGTCCCCAATGACACGTGCTCTGTTCCTCTTCTCCCTTCCCTTCTGAGCAACAGGGACAGACTCTGTGCCAGAGACCTGTGCCCCACTGCTTAGCCCTGGTAAGTCGTCCCACGCAACAGTATCCAAAACGGTATATTGCACCCAGGTACCACTGTATATAATGATATTGTACCCAGTGACTACTGTAAATAGTGATATACTACCCAGGGCCAACTATAAATAATGATATACTGCTCAGGGACCACTGTAAATAATGATATACTACCCAGGGAACACTGTAAATAATGATTTACTGTTCAGGGATCACTGTAAATAATGATATACTACCTAGGCACAAGTGAAAATAATGATATTGTACCCAGGGACCACTGTAAATAATGATATTGTACCAACGGATCACTGTAAATAATAATATACCAGCCAGGGACCCCAGATAATAATGATAGACTACCCAGGGAACACTGCAAAACAGGATATACTTCCGAGGGACCACTGTAAATAATCATATGCTGCCCAGGGATCACTGTAAATATGATATACTGCCGAGGAATCACTGTAAATAATGATATGCTGCCCAACCACCAGTGTAAATAATGCGATACTACCCCTGGCCCACTGAAAATAATGATATACTGCCTAGGGATCACTGTAATTAATGATATACTGCCCAGGGACAACTGTAACTAATGATATATTACCCAGTGACCACTGTAAATAATGATATACTTCCCAGGGACCAGTGTAAATAATGAGATATTGCGCAGGGAACACTGTAAATAATGATATACTACCCAGGGACCACTGTAAATAATGTTAGTGCACCCAGGGATCACTGTAAATAATGATATACCCCCCAGAGACCACTGTAAATAATGATATTGTACCCAGGGACCACTGTAAATAATGATATACTACCCAGGGAGCACTGAAAATAATGATATTCTACCCGGCGACCACTGCAATAATGATATACAACCCAGGGACCACTGTAAATAATGATATACTGCCCAGCGACCACTGCAAATAGTGATACACTACCCAGGGACCGCAGTAAATAATGGTATTATACCCAGGGACCACTGTAAATAATGATATAAGAACATAAGAACTAGGAGCAGGAATAGGCCATCAGGCCCCTCGAGCCTGCTCCGCCATTCAATGAGATCATGGCTCATCCTTTGTGGACTCAGCTCCACTTTCCGGCCCGAACACCATAACCCTTAATCCCTTTATTCTTCAAAAAACGATCTATCTTTACCTTAAAAACATGTAATGAAGGAGCCTCAACTGCTTCACTGGGCAAGGAATTCCATAGATTCACAACCCTTTGGGAGAAGAAGTTCCTCCTAAACTCAGTCCTAAATCTACTTCCCCTTATTTTGAGGCTATGCCCCCTAGTTCGTCTGTCACCCGCCAGTGGAAAAAACCTGCCCGCATCTATCCTATCTATTCCCTTCATAATTTTAAATGTTTCTATAAGATCCCCCCTCATCCTTCTAAATTCCAACGAGTACAGTCCCAGTCTACTCAACCTCTCCTCATAATCCAACGCCTTCAGCTCTGGGATTAACATAGTGAATCTCCTCTGCACACCCTCCAGCGCCAGTATGTCCTTTCTCAAGTAAGGAGACCAAAAACTGAACACAATACTCCAGGTGTGGCCGCAATAACACCTTATACAATTGCAACATAACCTCCCTAGTCTTAAACTCCATCCCTCTAGCAATGGAGGATAAAATTACATTTGCCTTCTTAATCACCTGTTGCACTTGTAAACCAACCTTCTGTGACTCATGCACTAGCACACCCAAGTCTCTCTGAACAGCGGCATGCTTTAATATTTTATCGTTTAAATAATAATCCCGTTTGCTGTTATTCCTACCAAAATGGATAACCTCACATTTGTCAACATTGTATTCCATCTTATTTCATCTTAGTGTCATCTGCAAACTTGGACACATTGCCCTTGGTCCCCAACACCAAAACATCTATGTAAATTGTGAACAATTGTGGGCCCAACACGGATCCCTGAGGGACACCATTAGCTACTGATTGCCAACCAGAGAAACACCCATTTATCCCAAAACTTTGCTTTATATTAATTAACCAATCCTCTAGCCATGCCACTACTTTACCCTTAATGCCATGCATCTTTATATTATGCAGCAACCTTTTGGGTGGCACCTTGTCAAAGGCTTTCTGGAAATCCAGATATACCACATCCATCGGCTCCCCGTTATCTGCTGCACTGGTAATGTCCTCAACAAATTCCACTAAATTAGTTAGCCATGACCTGCCCTTTATGAACCCATGCTGCGTCTGCCCAATGGGACAATTTCTATCCAGATGCCTCGCTATTTCTTCCTTGATGATAGGTTCCAGCATCTTTCCTACTACCGAAGTTAAGCTCACTGGCCTATAATTTCCTGCTTTCTGCCTACCTCCTTTTTTTAAACAGTGGCGCCACGTTTGCTAATTTCCAATCCACCGGGACCACCCCAGAGTCTATTGAATTTCGGTAAATTATGACTCGTGCATCTGCAATTTCCCTAGCCACCTCTTTTAGCACTCTGGGATGCATTCCATCAGGGCCAGGATACATGTCTACCTTTAGCCCCATTAGCTTGCCCATCACTTCCTCCTTAGTGATAACAATGCTCTCAAGGTTCTCACCTGTCATCGCTGATTTCTGATCAGTCTGATTTCTATCAGTCGCTGGCATGTTATTTGTGTCTTCCACTGTGAAGACCGACCCAAAAAACCTGTTCAGTTCATCAGCCATTTCCTCATTTACCATTATTAAAACTCCCTTCTCATCCTCTAAAGGACCAATATTTACCTTAGCCACACTTTTTTGTCTTATATATTTGTAAAAACTTTTACTGTCTGTTTTATATTCTGAGCAAGTTTACTCTCATACTCTATCTTAATCTTCTTTATAGCTTTTTTAGTAGCTTTCTGTTGCCCCCTAAATAATTCCCAGTCCTCTTGTCTCCCACCAATCTTTGCCACTTTATATGCTTTTTCCTTCAATTTGATACTCTCCCTTATTTCCATAGATATCCACGGTCGATTTTCCCTCTTTCTTCCGTCCTTCCTTTTTGTTGGTATAAACCTTTGCTGAGCACTATGAAAAATCGTTTGGAAGGTTCTCCACTGTTCCTCAACTGTTCCACCAAAAAGTCTTAGTTCCCAGTCTACCTTAGCTAGTTCTTCTCTCATCCCCTTGCAATCTCCGTTGTTTAAACACAAAACACTAGTATTTGATTTTACTTTCTCACCTTCCATCTGTATTTTAAATATTGTGATCGCTCCTTCCGAGAGGATCCCTAACTATGAGATCATGAATCAATCCTGTCTCATTACACAGGACAAGATCTAGGAACGCTTGTTCCCTCGTAGGTTCCATTACATACTGTTCTGGGAAACTATCGCGGATACATTCTATAAACTCCTCCTCAAGGATTCCTTGACCGACCTGGTTAAGCCAATCGACATGTACATTAAAATTCCCCATGATAACTGCTGTACCATTTCTACATGCATCAGTTACTTCTTTGTTTATTGCCTGCCCCACCATATCGTTACTATTTGGTGGCCGATAGACTACTCCTATCAGTGACTTGTTCGCCTTACTATTCCTAATTTCCACCCAAGTGGATTCAACCTTATCCTCCATAGCACCGATGTCATCCCTTACTATTGCCCGGATGTCATCCTTAAATAACAAAGCAACACAACCTCCCTTACCGTCCACTATGTCCTTCCGAATAGTTTGATTTGATATGCACTGAAAATAATGATATTGTACCCAGAGACAACTGTATATAATGATACTGTACCCATTGACTGCTGTAAATAATGAAATACTAACGAGGGCCCACTGTAAATAATGTTACACTGCCTGGGTATCACTGTAAATAACGATATACAGGCCAGGGACCACTGTAAATAATGATATACTGCCCATTGACCGCTGTAAAAAATGATATCTTAACCAGGGCCCACTGTAAATAATGATATACTGCCCAGGGATCACTGTAAATAATGATATACTGCCCAGGGATCACTGTAAATAATGATTTAGTGCCGAGGGATCAATGTAAATAATGATATACTACCCAGCCACCAGTGTAAATAACGAGATACAACCCCGGGCCCACTGAAAATAGTGATACACTACCGAGAGAACTCTGTAAATAATGATATACTACACAGGGAACACTGTGAATAATGATATACTACACAGGGACCACTGGACACAATGATATACAACCCAGGGACCAGTGTAAATAATGATATTCTGCCCAGGAACCACTGTAAATAATGATACACTGCCCATAGACTTTTGTAAATAACGGTATACTGGCCAGTGACCACTGTCAATATTAATATTCTGCCCAGGGATCACTGTGAATAATGATATACTGGCCAGGCACCACAGCAAATAAAGATAAACTACCCTGGGACCACTTCATGTAATGCTATACATCTTAGGGAACACTGTAAATAATGATATACTACCCAGGGGCCACTGTAAATAATGACATCCTACCCAGGGACCACTGTAAATAATGATACATTACCCAAGGACCACTGTAAATTATGATATTCTGCCCAAGGATCACTGTAAATAATGATATACTGGCCATGGATCACTGTAAGTAAATATATACTGCGAAGGGATCACTGTAAATAATGATGTACTGTCCAGCCACCAGTGTAAATAATGAGGTACTAACCCGGGCACACTGAAAATAATGATGTACTGCCCGGGATCACTATTAATAATGATATACTGCCTAGGGACCAGTTTAAATAGATATACTGCCCAGGGACCACTGAAAAAAATGATATTCTTCCTAGGGACCACTGTGAATATTGTTATGCTACACAGGGACCAATGTAAATAATGATATACGCCCCAGAAGCCACTGCAAAGAATGATATTCTGGCCAAGGACCACTGTAAATAATGATATACTGCCAGGGATCACTGTAAATAATGATATACTGCCCAGTGATCACTGAAAATAATGATATACTGCCCAGGGACCACTGCAAATAATGATATACTGCAGGGACCACTGTAAATAATCATATACTGCCTTGGGATCACTGTAAATAATAATATACTGCCCAGGGCCCACAGTAAATTATGGTATTCTACCCGGGGACCACTGTAATTAATGATATACTACCCTGGGACCACTGTAAATGGTGATCTACTACCCAGGGACCACTGTGAATAATGATATACTACACAGGAAACTCTGTAAATAATGATATATTACCCTGAAACCACTTCAAAGAATGATATTCTGCCCTGGGACCACTGTAAATAATGATATTCTGCCCAGGCATCTCTGTAAATAATATTATAATGCCTAGGGACCACTGTAAATAATGATATTCTGCCCTTGGGCCACTGAAAATAACGATATACTACCCAGGGACCTCTGTAAATAATGTTATACTGCCCAGGGACCAATGTAAATAATGACATACTACCCAGGGACCACTGTAAATAATGATATACTTCACAGGGACCACTGAAAATAATGATATACTGCCCTGGGATCACTGTAAATAATAATATACTGACCAGGGACCACAGTAAATAATGATATTCTACCCAGGGACCATTATAAATAATGATATTCTACCCGCTGACCACTGTAAAAAATGATACACTACCCATTGACCACTTTAAATAGTGATATACTACCCAGTGGCCACTGTAAATAATGATATACGGCCCAGGTACCTCTGTAAATAATGATATACTGCCCATGGCCACTGTATATAATGATTATCTACCCAGGGATCACTAAATAATGATATACTTCCCAGGGACCACTATAAATAATGATAAACTGCCCTGGGACCTCTATAAATAATGATACTCTACCCAGGGACCACTGTAAACAATGATATACTACCCAGTGACCACTGTAAATAGTGATATACTACCCAGGGACCACTGTAAATAATGATATACTGGCCAGGGACCACTGTAAATAATGATATACTATCCAGGGACCACTGTAAATAATGATATACTGGCCAGGGACCACTGTAAATAATGATATACTGCCCAGGGACCGCTGTAAATAATGAGAGAGATGCAGAGATAGCTGAATAGAACTCTCTCTCAGAATGTCTCTCCCTGCATTTCTCTCTCCCTCCTTCTGGACCTCCCTCTCTCTTTCTCTATCATAATTCTCTCTCGGGATATCTCATCCTGTATCTATTTCTGTATCCCATTTTCTATACTGATGCAGAGAGATGTGCAGAGAGATACATAGAGAGAGACAGAAAGAGAGAGAGATAGAGAGTGAGAGACATAGACTAGAGGTACAGAGAGAGAGATACAGAGACAGACAGATACTTAGAGTTAGAGATAGATATACACAGAGAGATGCGGTGAGGGATTCTGAGATAGATATAGAGAGGTAGAGAGAGATATTCAAATAGAAATACAAAGAGAGATACAGAGAGAGATACAGAGAGAGATACAGAGAGAGAGAGAGAGACAGAGAAAGAGATACAGAGAAACATACAGTGAAAGATGCAGAGAGAGATATGCAGAGGGAGAGATACAGAGAGATACAGAGAGAGATACAGAGATATAGAAAGCGAGATACAGAGATACAGAGAGAGAGATACACAAAGAGATATACAGAGAGAGTGATACGGAGAGAGAGATACAGAGATACGGAGAGATACAGAGAGATATAGAGAGAGAGATAGAGAGAGATAGATACAGAGACAGATAGACACAGACAGAGAGATATAGAGAGAGATACAGATACGGAGAGAGAGATACAGAGAGATTTAGAGAGAGAGATAGAGAGAGATAGATACAGAGACAGATAGACACAGACAGAGAGATATAGAGAGAGATACAGAGAGAGACACAGAGAGAGATACAGAGAGAGGTACAGAGAGAGATACAGACAGAAATACAGAGGAAGGTACAGAGAGAGACACAGAGATACATAGAACATAGAACATAGAACGATACAGCGCAGTACAGGCCCTTCGGCCCTCGATGTTGCACCGACATGGAAAAAATCTAAAGGCCATCTAACCTACACTATGCCCTTATCATCCATATGCTTATCCAATAAATTTTTAAATGCCCTCAATGTTGGCGAGTTCACTGCTGCTGCAGGTAGGGCATTCCACGGCCTCACCACTCTTTGCGTAAAAAACCCACCTCTGACCTCTGTCCTATATCTATTACCCCTCAATTTAAGGCTATGTCCCCTCGTGCTAGCCACCTCCATCCGCGGGAGAAGGCTCTCGCTGTCCACCCTATCTAACCCTCTGATCATTTTGTATGCCTCTATTAAGTCACCTCTTAACCTTCTTCTCTCCAACGAAAACAACCTCAAGTCCATCAGCCTTTCCTCATAAGATTTACCCTCCATACCAGGCTACATCCTGGTAAATCTCCTCTGCACCCGTTCCAAAGCTTCCACGTCCTTCCTATAATGAGGCGACCAGAACTGTACGCAATACTCCAAATGCGGCCGTTCTAGAGTTTTGTACAACTGCAACATGACCTCATGGTTCCGGAACTCAATCCCTCTACCAATAAAGGCCAACACACCATAGGCCTTCTTCACAACCCTATCAACCTGGGTGGCAACTTTCAGGGATCTATGTACATGGACACCGAGATCACTCTGCTCATCCACACTACCAAGAATTTTACCATTAGCCAAATATTCCGCATTCCTGTTATTCTTTCCAAAGTGAATCACCTCACACTTCTCCACATTAAACTCCATTTGCCACCTCTCAGCCCAGCTCTGCAGCTTATCTATGTCCCTCTGTAACCTGCAACATCCATCCGCACTGTCTATAACTCCACCGACTTTAGTGTCGTCTGCAAATTTACTCACCCATCCTTCTGCGCCCTCCTCTAGGTCATTTATAAAAATGACAAACAGCAACGGCCCCAGAACAGATCCTTGTGGTACGCCACTCGTAACTGAACTCCATTCTGAACATTTCCCATTAACTACCACTCTCTGTCTTCTTTCAACTAGCCAATTTCTGATCCACGTCTCTAAATCACCCTCAATCCCCAGCCTCCGTATTTTCTGCAATAGCCGACCGTGGGGAACCTTATCAAACGCTTTACTGAAATCCATATAAACCACATCAACTGCTCTACCCTCGTCTACCTGTTCAGTCACCTTCTCAAAGAACTCGATAAGGTTTGTGAGGCATGTCCTACCCTTCACAAAACCATGCTAACTGTCCCTAATCATATTATTCCTATCTAGATGATTATAAATCGTATCTTTTATAATCCTCTCCAAGACTTTACCCACCACAGACGTTAGGCTCACCGGCCTATAGTTACCGGGGTTATCTCTACTCCCCTTCTTGAACAAAGGGACAACATTTGCTATCCTCCAGTCCTCTGGCACTATTCCTGTAGCCAATGGTGACCTAAAAATCAAAGCCAAAGGCTCAGCAATCTCTTCCCTGGCTTCCCAGAGAATCCTAGGATAAATCCCATCCGGCCCCGGGGACTTATCTATTTTCACCTTGTCCTGAATTGCCAACACTTCTTCCCTACGCACCTCAATGCCATCTATTCTTATAGCCTGGGTCTCAGCATTCTCCTCCACAATATTATCTTTTTCTTGAGTGAATACTGACGAAAAGTATTCATTTAGTATCTCGCTTATCTCCTCAGCCTCCACACACAACTTCCCACCACTGTCCTTGACTGGCCCTACTCTTACCCAAGTCATTCTTTTATTCCTGACATACCTATAAAAAGCGTTTGGGTTTTCCTTGAACCTACCTGCCAAAGACTCCTCATGTCCCCTCCTTGCTCGTGTCAGCTCTCTCTTTAGATCCTTCCTCGCTTCCTTGTAACTATCAAGCGCCCCAACTGAAACTTCACGCCTCATCTTCACATAGGCCTCCTTCTTCCTCTTAACAAGAGATACCACTTCTTTGGTAAACCACGGTTCCCTCGCTCGACCCCTTCCTCCCTGCCTGACTGACCCATACTTATCCCTTTCCATCACTAACGTAAAGGTCACCGAATTGTGGTCACTGTTTCCAAAGTGCTCACCTACCTCCAGATCTAACACCTGGCCTGGTTCATTACCCAAAACCAAATCCAATGTGGCCTCGCCTCTTGTTGGCCTGTCAACATATTGTGTCAGGAAACCCTCCTGCACACACTGTACAAAGAATGACCCATCTAATGTACTCGAACTATATCTTTTCCAGTCAAAATTTGGAAAGTTAAAGTCTCCCATAACAACTACCCTGTTACTTTCGCTCTTTTCCAGAAATATCTTCGCCATCCTTTCCTCTACATCCCTAGAACTATTAGGTGGCCTATAGAAAACTCCCAACAGGGTGACCTCTCCTTTCCTGTTTCTAACCTCAGCCCATACTACCTCAGAAGATGAGTCCCCATCTAGCATCCTTTCCGCCACCGTAATACTGTCCTTGACTAGCAGCGCCACACCTCCCCCTCTTTTGCCCCCTTCTCTGAGCTTACTAAAACACCTAAACCCCGGAACCTGCAACAACCATTCCTGTCCCTGCTCTATCCATGTCTCTGAAATGGCCACAACATCGAAGTCCCAGGTACCAACCCATGCTGCCAGTTCCCCTATCTTATTTCGTATACTCCTGGCATTGAAGTAGACACACTTCAAACCACCTACCTCAACACTGGCACCCTCCTGCGAAGTCAAATCTGTGCTCCTGACCTCTATACTCTCAATCTCCCGTACCCCAAAACTACAATCCAGGTTCCCATGCCCCTGCTAAATTAGTTTAACGCCCCCCCCCCCAAAGAGCACTAACAAATCTCCCCCCCAGGATATTGGTGCCCCTCAGGTTCAGATGTAGACCATCCTGTCTATAGAGGTCCCACCTTCCCCAGAAAGAGCCCCAGTTATCCAGAAATCTGAATCCCTCCCGCCTGCACCATCCCTGTAGCCACGTGTTTAATTGCTCTCTCTCCCTATTCCTCATCTCACTATCACGTGGCACGGGCAACAACCCAGAGATAACAACTCTGTTTGTTCTCGCTCTGAGCTTCCATCCTAGCTCCCTAAAGGCCTTCCTGACGTCCCCTTTCCTACCTATGTCGTTAGTGCCAATGTGGACTACGACTTGGGGCTGCTCCTCCTCCCCCTTAAGGACCCGGAAAACACGATCCGAGACATCACGTACCCTTGCACCTGGGAGGCAACATACCAAACGTGAGTCTCTCTCTCTCCCACAAAATCTCCTATCTGTGCCCCTGACTATTGAGTCCCCAATTACTAATGTTCTACTCCTTCCCCCCTTCCCTTCTGAGCAACAGGGACAGACTCCGTGCCAGAGACCCGTACCCCATGGCTTACCCCTGGTAAGTCGTCCCCCCCAAAAGTATCCAAAACGGTATACTTGTTACTCAGGGGAACGACCGCAGGGGGTCCCTGCACTGACTGCTTCTTCCCAGTCCCTCTTACAGTTACCCATCTATCTCCAGTCTTTGGTGTAACTACTTCCCTGAAGCTCCTATCTATGACCCCCTCTGCCTCCCGAATGATCCGAAGTTCATCCAGCTCAAGCTCCAGGTCCCTAACACGGTTTTTGAGGAGCTGGAGTTGGGTGCAGTTCCCAGAGATGAAATCAGCAGGGACACTGACGGCGTCCCTCACCTCAAACATTCTGCAGGAGGAGCATTGTACTGCCTTCCCTGACATCACCTCTAGATTTAAAAAAAAAACAAGAAAAAGAAAAAGAAAGGAAGAGCTTACCTGATATTACCTCAAACCCTGCTCCCGCTGAAAGGTAAGCAAATTTAAAGGCACTCACTCACCTTCACGACAGGCCCCTGCTCCCGCTTCCCAAACACCTTGGGGTGGGGGGGTTGGTTAGAGGAGGAGGTAGGGTGGGAAACACTCACGAAGTGTTTCGGGTTTAACTGTCACTTGCCAACAGCTCCTCCACAAACCACCTTCAACTTAGGCTGACCGCACTGCACGTATGCAAATTTTCCCAGAACAGCTGATCAGTAGCTCTGCTCTGCTGCCCTCTTCTGGATCTAGAGACAGAGACAGATACACACAGACAGAGATATATTGAGAGATACAGAGAGACACACAGAGAGAGATACAGAGAGAGGTACAGAGAGAGATACAGAGATAAATACAGAGGAAGGTACAGAGAGACACAGTGATACAGAGACAGATACAGAGACAGATACACACAGACAGAGAGATACCGAGACAGACACAGGGACAGATACACACTCAGATAAATATACAGAGACAGACACAGAGATACAGAGACAGATACAGAGATAGATACACACAGACAGAGAGATACAGAGACAGATACACACAGACAGAAAGATACAGAGACAGGTACAGAGACAGATACACACAGACAGAGGGATACCGAGACAGACACAGGGACAGATACACACTCAGGGAAAGATACAGAGACAGGCACAGAGATACAGAAACAGATACAGAGACAGATACTCACATACAGAGAGATACAAAGACAGATACAGAGACGGATACACACAGACAGACAGATACAGAGACAGATACAGAGACAGATATACACAGAAAGAGACAGATACAGAAACAGATACACACAGACAGAGAGATACAAAGAGAGAAACAGAGAGTCTCCGATCGTGTTTTTGGGAAATAGGTGCCAACGACAGAGGTAGGAAGAGAGATAGGGATTTGAGACAGAAATTCAGGCTGTTAGGGTGGAAATAGAGAGACAGAACAAAGAGAGTTGTTATCTCTGGGCTGTTACCCGTGCCACATGCTAGCGAAGTGAGAAATGAGGAGAGAGATGAGTTGAACACGTGGCTACAGGGATGGTGCAGGAGGGAGGGATTTGGATTCCTGGATAATTGTGGCTTATTCTTGGGTAGGTGGGACCTCAACAAACAGGATGGTCTTCACCTAAACCAGAGGGGTACCAATACCCGGGAGGGGAGGGGGGATTTGCTAGTGCTCTTTGGGGAGGGGGGGGTGTTTAAACTAATTCAGCAGGGGAATGGAAACCTAAATTGTAGTCCCTGTGTACAGGATTTTGAGAGTAGTGAGGTCAGGGATGGGGTTAAAAGTTCGAAAGGGGGCACCGGCAAGCAAGACGCCGGTTTGAAGTGTGTCTTCTTCAATGCCAGGAGCATCCGGAATAAGGTGGGTGAGCTTGCAGCATGAGTTGGTACCTGGGATCTCGATGTTCTGGTGATTTCGGAGACATGGTTAGAGCAGGGACAGGAATGGTTGTTGCAGGTTCCAGGATTTAGGTGTTTCTGTAAGAACAGAGAAGATGGTAAAAGAGGGGGGGGGGTGTGGCATTGTTAATCAAGGAAAGTATTACGGCGGGAAAGGACGTTTGAGGACTCGTCTACTGAGGTAGTATGGGCCGATGTTAGGATCAGGCGAGGAGAGGTCACCCTGTTCGGATTGTCTATAGACCTCCACATAGTTCCAGAGATGGAGAGGAAAGGATAGCAAAGATGATTCTCGACAGGAACGAGAGTAACAGGGTAGTTGTTATGGGGGACTTTAACTTTCCAAATATTGGGGCAGCACGGTGGCCTAGTGGTTACCACAACAGCCTCACGGCGTGTGGAGTTTGCACATTCTCCACGTGTCTGCGTGGGTTTCGCCCCCACAACACAAAAATTTGCAGATTAGGTGGATTGGCCACGCTAAATTGTCCCTTAATTGGAAAAAATAATTGGCTAATCTGAACTTTCCAAATATTGACAGGAAATACTATAGTTCGAGTACTATAGATGGGTCAGTTTTTGTGCAGTGTGTGCAGGAGGGTTTTCTGACAGTATGTAGACAGGCGAACAAGGGGCGAGGCGACATTGGATTTGGTACTGGGTAATGAACCCGACCAGGTGTTAGATTTAGATGTAGGTGAGCACTTTGGTGATCGTGATCACAATTCGGTTCTGTTTACTTTATCGATGGGCAGGGATAGGTATATACCGCAAGGCAATAATTATAGCTGGGGGAAAGGCAATTATGATGCTATTCGGCAAGATTTAGGATGTATAGGATGGGGAAGGAAAGTGCAGGCGATGGGTACAATCGAAATGTGGAGCTTTTTCAAGGAACAGCTACTGCGTGTCCTTGATAAGTATGTACCTGTCAGGCAGGGAGGAAGTTGTCGAGCAAGGGAACCGTGGTTACTAAGGAAGTTGAAGCACTTGTCAAGAGGAAGAAGAAGGCGTATGTTAGGATGAGACACGAAGGCTGTTTGGGCACTTGAGAGTTACAAGTTACCCAGGAATACCTAAAGGGAGAGTTAAGAAAAGCGAGGAGAGGCCACGAAAAGTCGTTGGCGGATAGGATCAAGGAAAACCCTAAGGATTTCTATTGCTATATCAGAAACAAAAGAATGACTAGAGTAAGATTAGGGCCAATCAAGGATAGTAGTGGAAAGTTGTGTGTGGAGTCAGAGGAGATAGGGGAAGCGTTAAATGGATAGTTTTCGTCAGTGTTTACACTTGAGAAAGACAATGTTGTCGAGGAGAATACTCAGGTTCAGTCGACCAGGCTCGATGGAATTGAGGTTCACAAGGAGGAGGTGTTAGCAATTTTGGAAAGTGTAAAAATAGATAAGTCCCCTGGGCGAGATGGGATTTATCCTAGGATTCTCTGGGAAGCCAGGGAGGAAATTGTAGAGCTTTTGTCCTTGATCTTTGTGTCTTTGTCGACAGGAATATTGGCGGAAGACTGGAGGATAGCAACTGTTGTCCCCTTATAGGGTTATAAGAGATAGGGTTTATAATAATCTTGAAAAGAACAGGTTGATTATCGATACACAAAACGGTTTTGTGAAGGGTCGGTCATGCCTCACAAACTTCACAAACCTTATTGAGTTTTTTGAGAAGGTGACCAAACAGGTGGATGAGGGTCAAGCGGTTGATGTGGTGTATATGTATTTCAGTAAGGCGTTTGATAATGTTCCCCACGGTAGGTTATTGCAGAAAATACGGAAGCATGGGATTGAAGATGATTTAGCAGTTGGGATCAGTAATTGGCTAGCTGAAAGAAGACATAGGGTGGTGGTTGATGGTAAATGTCATCCTGGAGTTCAGTTACTAGTGGTGTACCGCAAGGATCTGTTTTGGGGCCACTGCTGTTTGTCATTTTTTATAAATGACCTGGAAGAGTGTGTAGAAGAATGGGTTAGTAAATTTGCAGGTGATACGAAGGTCGGTGGAGTTGTGGATAGTGCTGAAGGATGTTATAGCTTACGGAGGGACATAGATAAGCTGCAGAGCTGGGCTGAGGTGGCAGACGGAGTTTAATGCGGAAAAGTGTGAGATTGTTCACTTTGGAAGGAGTAACAGGAATGCAGAGTACTGGGCTAATGGCAAGATTCTTGGTAGTGTAGATGAACAGAGAGATCTCGGCATCCAGGTACATATATCCATGAAAGTTCCCACCCTGGTAAATAGGGCTGTTAAGAAGGCATATGGTTGCTAGCCTCTATCAGTAGCGGGATTGAGCTTCGGATCCACAAGGTCATGCTGCATAGAACATAGAACAGTACAGCACAGAACAGGCCCTTCGGCCCTCGATGTTGTGCCGAGCAATGATCACCCTACTCAAACCCACGTTTCCACCCTATACCCGTAACCCAACAACCACCCCCCCCCCCCCAACCTTACCTTTTTTTAGGACACTACGGGCAATTTATCATGGCCAATCCACCTAACCCGCACATCTTTGGACTATGGGAGGAAACCGGAGCACCCGGAGGAAACCCACGCACACACTGGGAGGACGTGCAGACTCCGCACAGACAGTGACCCAGCCGGGAACCGAACCTGGGACCCTGGAGCTGTGAATCATTTATGCTAACCACCGCCTGTAGTTCTGCACCGGAGTACTGCGTGTAGTTCCAGTCACCACATTATAAGAAGGATGTGGAAGCTTTGGAAAGGGTTCAGAGGAGATTTACTAGGATGTTGCCTGGTATGGAGGGAAGGTCTGACGAGGAAATGCTCAGGGACATGTGGTTGTTTTCGTTAGAGAGGAAAAGGCTGAGAGGTGACTTAATAGAGATATATAAGATCGTCAGAGGGTTAGATAGGGTGGACAGTGAGAGTCTCTTTCCTCGGATGGTGATGACCAACACGAGGGGACATAGCTTTAAATTGAGGCATGGTAGATATGGGACAGATGTCAGAGGCAGTTTCTTTACTCAGAGAGTAGTAGGGGCGTGGTACGCCCTGCGTGCAACAGTAGTAGACTCGCCAAATTTCAGGGCACGTAAGTGGTCACTTGATAGACATATGTATGAAAATGGAATAGTGTAGGTCAGATAGGCTTCAGATGATTTCACGGGTCGGCGCAACATCGAGGGCCGAAGGGCCCGTATTGCGCTGTAATGTTCTATGTGCTATGTAGAGAGGTACAACGAGATACTGACAGAGCCGTACAGAGAGAGAGACAGACACAGGACAGAGACACAGAGATACAGAGAGAGATAGGGAGAGAGAGAGAAACAGAGATAGATGAAGAGAGAGGTACGGAGAGAGATACAGAGAGAGAGAGATACAGAGAGAAATACAGAGATAGATACAGGGAGAAGTACAGAGAGAGATACATCAAGTGAGATACAAAGAGAGATAAAGAGAGAGGTACGGAGAGATACAGAGAGAGAGATACAGAATGAGATACAGAGAGGTACAGAGAGATACAGGGAGATACAGGGAGAGGTACAGAGAGAGATACAGAGAGAGATACAGAGAGAGAGATACAGAGAGAGAGATACAGAGAGAGATACAGAGAGAGGTACAGAGAGAGATACAGAGAGAGGTACAGAGAGATATACAGAGAGAGAGAGTCAGAAAGAGACACAGGGACAGACATACACACACACAAACAGAGCTACAGAGACAGATACAGAGAGAGACACAGAGAGAGATACAGAGACAGGCACAGGGACAGATACACACACAGAGATACAGGAATGCAGTCCCTGGTTCTGCTGGTCACGGATGACACCATTCCCTCCCTGCCAATATTTCCGCTGACCTCCGTTCTGACTCTAGAAATGTCCTGGTGACTAACATTATACTGACTGCTCTGTCACTCCAGGGTTTATCCCTCTCTCCTTTTATACACAGGATGGGACATTGGCAATCCCCAGTCCCCTGGAACCACTCAGATATCAATGAGAATTGAATACCAGGGTCAGTGTTTGCACTATTTCCACACTGCATCCCTCAGTCACTGTCACACAGCCAATTCAGACCCAGTTAATCTACTATTTCATTGTGATATAAGAAGTATTGGATTGGAAGGGGTTAACTGAACCTGTTTGTTCAGTGACTGTGATCAATGCCAGTCTCCATGGATCCCAACCGTGTGACAGGAGGGTTTCTCTCTGCAATTAATAAACGATGCTTTTAATTGTGTTATCCCAAACTGCCAGGGGGATCGTCAATTCCAACACTGACAGAGATCAGCGGGTCCAGAGAGACTGAGAGGAGGGATCAGAATCTGGGAACTATGCACAGGCCCGTTAGAGCAATGGATCAGAATCTGGGAACTATCCACAGGAACGTTACAGCAATGGATCAGAATCTGGGAACTACCCACAGGAACGTTACAGCAACGGATCAGAATCTGGGAACTATCCACAGGCCCGTTATAGCAATGGATCAGAATCTGGGAACTACCCACAGGCCCGTTACGGCAATGGATCAGAATCTGAGAACTATCCACAGGAAAGTGTCAGCTATGGAGACAATGGAGAGGAGTTTAACAGAGGGTCATTATTGGATTTATCGATATCCTTTCCCTTCACCATTGTGGATCTACGGCGCACTGATGATAATTCAAGTGGGTTATTATCCCCTCCTGGCTGTTGTCGGTGTCCCTAGTAAGTCTCCCTGTCCATTTATTTATTGTATAAACTACTTTAAGTGTATTATTGCTCTGGTCATTTCCATCTTGGAAAGATTGAATGCATGTTCTTCAGTTCCAGTCACTAATCTCAGTCCCTATCCAATATCCACACACCGCTCCCTGGCTGAAATCGGAGTATGTTCACAATCTCCGCACTCCCTTTGACACTGACATTATTTATATCCAGATGTTCTCCGTTCCCAATCCTGCCAACATGCCTTGGCCTCACCCCAGCCGCAGAATAATCCATCATCTGTGTCTGTGTTACATCCACACTGGACTATTGCGATTAAATTCGAGTCACCCAATTGCTGTTACAAAACTTTATGAAGCACAGATCGCCCCCGACTCTGCTGTCCATATCCTAACCCTTACCCAATCCCAGTCACATACCATCCCTGTGCTCAATGATACCCAATCCCAGCCACATACCATTCCTGTGCTCACTGATACCCAATCCCAGTCACATACCATCCCTGTGCTCACTGATACCCAATCCCAGCCACATACCATCCCTGTGCTCACTGATACCCAATCCCAGCCACATCCCATCCCTGTGCTCACTGATACCCAATCCCAGTCACATACCATCCCTGTGCTCACTGATACCCAATCACAGCCACATACCATCCCTGTGCTCACTGATACCCAATCCCAGCCACATACCATCCCTGTGCTCACTGATACCCAATCCCAGTCACATACCATCCCTGTGCTCACTGATACCCAATCCCAGTCACATACCATCCCTGTGCTCACTGATACCCAATCCCAGTCACATACCATCCCTGTGCTCACTGATACCCAATCACAGCAACATACCATCCCTGTGCTCACTAATACCCAATCCCAGCCACATACAATCCCTGTGCTCACTGATACCCAATCCCAGCCACATACCATCCCTGTGCTCACTGATACCCAATCGCAGCAACATACCACCCCTGTGCTCACTGATACCCAATCCCAGTCACATACCATCCCTGTGCTCACTGATACCCAATCCCAGTCACATACCAACCCTTTGCTCACTGATACCTAATCCCAGTCATATACCATCCCTGTGCTCACTGATACACAATCCCAGCCACATCCCATCCCTGTGCTCACTGATACCGAATCCCAGCCACATACCATCCCTGTGCACACTGATACCCAATCCCAGCCACATACCATCCCTGTGCTCACTGATACCCAATCCCAGTCACATACCATCCCTGTGCTCACTGATACCCAATCCCAGCCACATACCATCCCTGTGCTCACTCATACCCAATCCCAGTCACATGCCATCCCTGTGCTCACTGATACCCACTCCCAGTCACATACCACCCCTGTGCTCACTGATACCCAATCCCAGTCACATACCATCCCTGTGCTCAATGATACCCAATCCCAGCCACATACCATTCCTGTGCTCACTGATACCCAATCCCATCACATACCATCCCTGTGCTCACTGATACCCAATCCCAGCCACATCCCATCCCTGTGCTCACTGATACCCAATCTCAGTCACATACCATCCATGTGCTCACTGATACCCAATCACAGCCACATACCATCCCTGTGCTCACTGATACCCAATCCCAGCCACATACCATCCCTGTGCTCACTGATACCCAATCCCAGTCACATACCATCCCTGTGCTCACTGATACCCAATCCCAGTCACATACCATCCCTGTGCTCACTGATACCAAATCCCAGTCACATACCATCCCTGTGCTCACTGATACCCAATCACAGCCACATACCATCCCTGTGCTCATTGATACCCAATCCCAGCCACATACCATCCCTGTGCTCACTGATACCCAATCCCAGCCACATACCATCCCTGTGCTCACTGATACCCAATCCCAGTCACATACCATCCCTGTGCTCACTGATACCCAATCCCAGTCACATACCATCCCTGTGCTCACTGATACCCAATCCCAGTCATATACCATCCCTGTGCTCACTGATACACAATCCCAGCCACATACCATCCCTGTGCTCACTGATACCGAATCCCAGCCACATACCATCCCTGTGCACACTGATACCCAATCCCAGCCACATACCATCCCTGTGCTCACTGATACCCAATCCCAGTCACATACCATCCCTGTGCTCACTGATACCCAATCCCAGCAACATACCATCCCTGTGCTCACTGATACCCAATCCCAGTCACATACCATCCCTGTGCTCACTGATACCCAATCCCAGCCACATACCATCCCTGTGCTCACTGATACCCAATCCCAGTCACATACCATCCCTGTGCTCACTGATACCCAATCCCAGTCACATACCACCCTGTGCTCACTGATACCCAATCCCAGTCACATACCATCCCTGTGCTCACTGATACCCAATCCCAGCCACATACCATCCCTGTGCTCACTGATACCCAATCCCAGCCACATACCATCCCTGTGCTCACTGATACCCAATCCCAGTCACATACCATCCCTGTGCTCACTGATACCCAATCCCAGCCACATACCATCCCTGTGCTCACTGATACCCAATCCCAGTCACATACCATCCCTGTGCTCACTGATACCCACTCCCTGTCACATACCATCCCTGTGCTCACTGATACCCAATCCCAGTCACATACCATCCCTGTGCTCACTGATACCCAATCCCAGCCACATTCCATCCCTGTGCTCACTGATACCCAATCCCAGCCACATACCATCCCTGTGCTCACTGATACCCAATCCCAGTCACATACCATCCCTGTGCTCACTGATACCCAATCCCAGCCACATACCATCCCTGTGCTCACTGTTACCCAATCCCAGTCACATACCATCCCTGTGCTCACTGATACCCAATCCCAGCCACATACCATCCCTGTGCTCACTGATACCCAATCCCAGCCACATACCATCCCTGTGCTCACTGATACCCAATCCCAGCCACATACCATCCCTGTGCTCACTGATCCACTTTGGCCCCCTGTCTGGCAGCATCTCAATAGCAATATTCTCATTCTGAAATTGAATTTCTCTACAGTCTCATACAATCATTTTTATCATTTCCAACGAATGTGAAATCAGATAATTTTCATTCCATGTCCAGTTTTGTTATTGGAATGTTAGTGGAGGTGCTGTGGATGAGTTCCTGGAGGTTGCGCTATTGGGAATTAAATGAAGCAGATGTGGACGTCTTTCTGGAGGCTCTGTTTTTGGGAGGTTAGTGGGGGTGATGTGGATGTGTTTCTGGAGGTTGTGTTATTGCGGAATTAGTGGAGGAGTTGTGTATTTTTTTATGGAGTTTGTATTATTGGGAAGTAAGTGGAGGTGATGAGGAAGGGTTTCTGGACGTTGTGGTGTTGGGAAGTTTGTGGAGGCGATGAGGATGTGTTTCTGAAGGTTGTGTTATTGGGAAGTAGGTGTAGGTGATGAGGATGGGTTTCTGCTGGTTGTGGTACTGGGAAGTTTGTGGAGGTGATGTCGATGGGGTTTTGGAGGTTGTGTTATTGGGAAGTTAGTGGAGGTGATGAGGATGGGTTTCTGGAGGTTGTGTTATTGGGAAGTTAGTGGAGGTGCTGTGGATAAGTTTCTTAAGGTTGTGTTGTTGGGAAGTTAATGGAGGTGATGAGGATGTGTTTCAGGCGTTTGTGTGTTTGGGAGGTTCGTGGAGGTGATGAGGACATGTGTCTGGTGATTGTGTTTTTGGGGAGTTAGTGGAGTTGATGTAGATGGGTTTCTGGAAGTTGTGTTATTGGGAAGATAGTGGAGTTGATGAGGACGGGTTTCTGGAGGTTTTGTTATTGGGAAGTTAGTGGGTGTGATGAGGATGGTTTCTGGAGGCTGTGTTATTGGGAAGCTAGTGGAGGTGATGTGGTTTGGTTTCTGGAGGTTGTGTTATTGGGAAGTTAGTGGAGCGATTTGGGTGGGTTTCTGGAGGCTCTGTTGTTGGGAAGTTAGTGGGGGTTATGAGGAAGTATTTCTGGACGTTGTGTTATTGTGAAGATCGTGGACATGCTGTGGATGTGTTACAAGTCTTTGTGTTATTCGGAAGTTCGTGGAGGTGATGTGGATGGGTTTCTGGAGGTTGTGTTATTGGGAAGTAAGTTAGGGGGATGTGGATGGGTTTCTGGAGGTTATGTGATTGCAAAATAAGTGGAGGGATGTGGATGGGTTTCTGTAGGGTGTGTTATTGGGGAGTTAGTGGAGGTGATGAAGGTGGGTTTCTGGAGGTTGTGTTGTTGGGGAGTTAGTGCAGGTGATGAAGGTGGGTTTCTGGAGGCTGTGTTATTGGGAAGTTAGTGGAGGTGATGAGGATGGGGTTCTGGAGGTTCTGTTATTGGGAAGTTAGTGGAGGTGATGAGAATGGGTTTCTGGAGATTGAGTTATTGGGGAGTTAGTCGGGGTGATGCGGATGGGTTTATGGAGGTTGTGTTGTTGGGAAGATAGTGTGAGTGATGAGGATGGCTCTCTGGAGATTCTGCTTTTGCAAAGTTATTGGCGATGATTTGGATGACTTTGAGGAGGTTGTGTTATTGGTAAGTTAGTGGAGGTGCTGTGGCTATGTTTTTCAGTTTGTGTTATTTGGGAATTAGTGGGGGTTATTAGGATGTGTTTATGGAGGTTGTGGGATTGTGAAGTTAGTGGAGGTGATGAGGATGGGTTTCTGCAGGTTGTGTTATTGGGAAGTTAGTTGTGGAAGTGCTTTGGATGCATTGCGAGAGGTTTTTGTCATTGTAGTCTCTGGCACAGAGTCTGTCCCTGTTGCTCAGAAGGGACGGGGGGAAAGGAGAATAACCTTAGTCATTGGAGACTCCATAGTTAGGGGGGTAGATAGGAGATTCTGTGGGAACGAGAGAGACTCGCGGTTTGTGTGTTGCCGCCCAGGTACCAGGGTCCGTGATGTCTCGGATCGTGTTTTCGGGATGCTTAAGGGGGATGAGGAGCAGCCCCAAGTCATTGTCCACATAGGTACCGACGACAAAGGTGGGAAAAGTGATAGGGATGTGAGGCAGGAATTCAACGAGCTAGGGTGGAAACCTAGATCCAGGACAAACAGAGTTATTATCACTGGGTTGTTACCCTTGCCACGTGCTAGCGAGTCGAGGAATAGGGAGAGGGAGCAGTTAGGTACGTGGCTGCAGAAGGGAGGGTTTCAGATTCCTGGACAATTTGGGCTCATTCTGGGGTAGATATGACCTCTACAAGCAGAATGGTCTACACATGGACCAGAGCGGTACTAATATCCTGGTGGGAGGTTTGCGAATGCTCTTCGGGAGGGTTTAAACATGCTCAGCAGGGGATTGGTAACCTGAATTGTAGCTCCAGTACACAAGAAGCTGAGAGTAGTGAGATCATGAGTAAGGTTTCAAAGTTGCAGGAGTGTACCCGCAGGAAGGAAGGTGGTTTAAAGTGTGTGTACTTCAATGCCAGGAGCATCCGGAATAAGGTGGGTGAGCTTGCGGCATGGGTTAGTACCTGGGACTTCGATGTTGTGGCCATTTCGGAGACATGGAGCCAGCAGGGCGAGGAATGGCTGTTGCAGGTGCCGGGGTTTAGATATTTCAGTAAGCTCAGGGAAGGTGGTAAGAGAGGGGGAGGGGTAGCATTGTTAGTCAAGGACAGTATTGCGGTGGCTGAGAGGACATTTGATGAGGACTCGAATACTGAGGTAGTATGGGCTGAGTTAAGAAACAGGAAAGGAGAGGTCACCCTGTTTGGGCTTTTCTATAGGCCTCCGAAAAATTCCAGAGATGTAGAGGAAAGGATTGCAAAGATGATTCTGGATACGAGCAAAAA
>NW_024055582.1:0-42009 GCF_902713615.1 Scyliorhinus canicula | reverse complement strand
AAAAACTCAATAAGGTTTGTGAGACATGACCTACCCTTCACAAAACCGTGTTGAGTATCGCTAATCAACTTGTTCTTTTCAAGATGATTATAAACCCTATCTCTTATAACCTTTTCCAACATTTTACCCACAACCGAAGTAAGGCTCACAGGTCTATAATTCCCAGGGTTGTCTCTACTCCCCTTCTTGAACAAGGGGACAACATTTGCTATCCTCCAGTCTTCCGGCACTATTCCTGTCGACAAAGACGACATAAAGATCAAGGACAAAGGCTCAGCAATCTCCTCCCTGGCTTCCCAGAGAATCCTAGGATAAATCCCATCTGGCCCAGGGGACTTATCTATTTTGACATTTTCTAAAATTGCTAACACCTCCTCCTTTTGAACCTCAATTCCATCTAGCCTGGTCGACTGAACCTGAGTGTTCTCCTCGACAACATTGTCTTTCTCCAGTGTAAACACTGACGAAAAATATCCATTTAATGCTTCCCCTATCTCCTCTGATTCCACACACAACTTTCCACTACGATCCTTGATTGGCCCTAATCTTACTCGAGTCATTCTTTTGTTCCTGATATACCTATAGAAAGCCTTAGGGTTTTCCTTGATCCTATCCGCCAGCGACTTTTCGTGTCCTCTCCTCGCTCTTCTTAACTCTCCCTTTAGGTCCTTCCTGGCTAACTTGTAACTCTCAAGTGCGCTAACTGAGCCTTCATGTCTCATCCTAACATAAGCCTTCTTCTTCCTCTTGACAAGTGCTTCAACTTCCTTAGTAAACCACGGCTCCCTTGCACGACAACTTCCTCCCTACCTGACAGGTACATACTTATCAAGGACACGCAGTAGCTGTTCCTTGAAAAAGCTCCACATTTCGATTGTACCCATCCCCTGCAGTTTCCTTCCCCATCCTATACCTCCTAAATCTTGCCGAATAGCATCATAATTGCCTTTCCCCCAGCTATAATTCTTGCCTTGCGGTATATACCTATCCCTGCCCATTGCTAAAGTAAACATAACCGAGTTGTGATCACTATCACCAAAGTGCTCACCTACATCTAAATCTAACACCAGTGAGCACAGGGATGGTATGTGGCTGGAATTGGGTATCAGTGAGCACAGGGATGGGATGTGGCTGGGATTGGGTATCAGTGAGTACAGGGATGGTATGTGGCTGGGATTGGGTATCAGTGAGCACAGGGATGGTATGTTGCTGGGATTGGGTATCAGTGAGCACAGGGATGGTATGTGGCTGGGATTGGGTATCTGTGAGCACAGGGATGGTATGTGGCTGGGATTGGGTATCAGTGAGCACAGGGATGGTATGTGGCTGGGATTGGGTATCAGTGAGCACAGGGATGGTATGTGGCTGGGATTGGGTATCAGTGAGCACAGGGATGGTATGTGGCTGGGATTGGGTATCAGTGAGCACAGGGATGGTATGTGGCTGGGATTGGGTATCAGTGAGCACAGGGATGGTATGTGGCTGGGATTGGGTATCAGTGAGCACAGGGATGGTATGTGGCTGGGATTGGGTATCAGTGAGCACAGGGATGGTATGTGGCTGGGATTGGGTATCAGTGAGCACAGGGATGGTATGTGGCTGGGATTGGGTATCAGTGAGCACAGGGATGGTATGTGGCTGGGATTGGGTATTAGTGAGCACAGGGATGGTATGTGGCTGGGATTGGGTATCAGTGAGCACAGGGATGGTATGTGACTGGGATTGGGTATCAGTGAGCACAGGGATGGTATGTGGCTAGGATTGGGTATCAGTGAGCACAGGGATGGTATGTGGCTGGGATTGGGTATCAGTGAGCACAGGGATGGTATGTAACTGTGATTGGGTATCAGTGAGCACAGGGATGGGATGTGGCTGGGATTGGGTATCAGTGAGCACAGGGATGGTATGTGACTGGGATTGGGTATCAGTGAGCACAGGGATGGTATGTGACTGGGATTGGGTATCAGTGAGCACAGGGATGGTATGTGACTGGGATTGGGTATCAGTGAGCACAGGCATGGTATGTGGCTGGGATTGGGTATCAGTGAGCACAGGGATGGTATGTGACTGGGATTGGGTATCAGTGAGCACAGGGATGGTATGTGACTGGGATTGGGTATCAGTGAGCACAGGGATGGTATGTGGCTGGGATTGGGTATCTGTGAGCACAGGGATGGTATGTGGCTGGGATTGGGTATCTGTGAGCACAGGGATGGTATGTGGCTGGGATTGGGTATCAGTGAGCACAGGGATGGTATGTGACTGGGATTGGGTATCAGTGAGCACAGGGATGGTATGTGGCTGGGATTGGGTATCAGTGAGCACAGGGATGGTATGTGACTGGGATTGGGTATCAGTGAGCACAGACATGGTATGTGGCTGGGATTGGGTATCAGTGAGCACAGGGATGGTATGTGACTGGGATTGGGTATCAGTGAGCACAGGGATGGTATGTGACTGGGATTGGGTATCAGTGAGCACAGGGATGGTATGTGGCTGGGATTGGGTATCTGTGAGCACAGGGATGGTATGTGGCTGGGATTGGGTATCAGTGAGCACAGGGATGGTATGTGACTGTGATTGGGTATCAGTGAGCACAGGGATGGTATGTGACTGGGATTGGGTATCAGTGAGCACAGGGATGGTATGTGACTGGGATTGGGTATCAGTGAGCACAGGGATTTCTAACAGTAACAGGATGACTGGAATTTAATCTCAATAGCCCAGCCTGGATGTAACACAGACACAGATGATGGATTATCCTGCGGCTGGGGTGAGGCCATGGCGTGTGGGCAGGATTTGGAATGGAGAACATCTGGATATAAATAATGTCAGTGTCAAAGGGAGTGCGGAGATTGTGAACAGACTCCAATTTCAGCCAGGGAGCGGTGTGTGGATAGTGGATAGGGACTGAGATTAGTGACTGGAACTGAAGAACATGCATTCAATCTTTCCAAGATGGAAATGGCCAGAGCAACAATACACTTAAAGCAGTTTATACAATAAATAACTGGACAGGTAGACTTACCAGGGACACCGACAACAGCCAGGAGGGGATAATAACCCGCTTGAGTTATCATCAGTGCGCCGTAGATCCAATATGGTGAAGGGAAAGGAGAGTAAGAAATCCAAAAATGACCCAGGGATAAACCCCTCTCCATTGCTGTAACGTTCCTGTGGATATTTCCCAGATTCTGATCCATTGCTGTAACGTTCCTGTGGATAGTTCCCAGATTCTGATCCCTCCTCTCAGTCTCTCTGGAGCAGCTGATCTCTGTCAGTGTTGGAATTGACGCTCCCCCTGACAGTTTGGGATAACACAATGAAAGGAATCGATTATTAATAGCAGAGAGAAACCCTCCAGTGATACGGATAGGATCCATGGAGACTGACATTAATCACACTCACTAAACAAACAGGCTCAGTTAACCCCTTTCAATCCAATTCTTTTTATATAACAATGAAATAGAAGATTAACAGAGTCTGAATTGGCTGTGTGACAGTGACTGAGGGATGCAGTGTGGAAATAGTGCAAACACTGACCCTGATATTCAATCCCCATTGATATCTGAGTGGTTCCAGTGAGCTGGGGGATTGTCAATGTCCCCTCCTGTGTATAAAAGGAGAGAGGGATAAACCCTGGAGTGACAGAGCAGTCAGTATAATGTTAGTCACCAGAAGATTTCTGGAGTCAGAACGGAGGGCAGGGGAAAGATTGGCAGGGAGGGAATGGTGTCATCCGTGACCAGCAGAACCAGGGACTGCATTCCTATATATGTGTGTGTGTGTGTATCTGTCCCTGTGCATGTCTCTGTATATCTGTGTCTCTCTTTACCTCCCTCTGTATCTCTCTCTATATCTGCCTCTGTATCTCTCTCTGTACCTCTCTCTGTATCTCTCTGTGTCTCTCACTACCTCCCTCTGCATCTCTCTCTGTATCTCTCTCAGTATCTCTCTGTGTGTATCTGTCTCTGTCTCTGTCTCTCTGTATCTCTCTCTGTATCTCTCTCTGTACCTCTCTCTCTATCTCTCTCTCTATCTCTCTCTCTCTGTATCTCTCTGTCAGTATCTATTTTACCTCTCTCTGGATCTTTGTCTGTATCTCTCTCTCTATATGTATCTGTTTCTGTATCTGTCTCTCTATCTCTGTATCTCTCTCTGTATTTATCTCTGTATCTCACTCTCTGTGTCTCTCTCTGTATCTCTCTCTGTATCTCTCTTTGTACATCTCTCTGTATCTCTCTCTGTATCTCTCTCTCTGTATCTCTCGCTGTATTTCTCTCTGTATCTCTCTCCCTGTATATCTCGCTGTACCTCTCGCTGTATCTCTCGCTGTATTTCTCTTTGTATCTCTATCTCTATCTCTAAGCATCTGTCTGTCTCTGTATCTCTTTATCTGTACCTCTCTGTCTCTCTCTCGCTCTCTATCTTTATCTGTCTCTCTCTCTCTGTCTCCCTCTCTGTATCTCTAAGCACCTCTCTCTGCATCTGTGTAGACGGTGGGATGCAGAAAGAGATACAGGAAGAGAGATCCTGGGAGAGTTATTATAGAGAAAGAGAGAAAGAGGTAAAGAAGGAGGGAGAGCGAGATACAGGGAGAGACATTCTGAGAGAGAGTTCTATTCACCTCTCTCTGCATCTCTCCCATTAATTACAGTGGCCTTAAGTAGGTATCATTATTTACAGTGGTCCCTGGGCAGCATATCATTATTTACAGTGGTCCCTGGGCAGTATATCATTATTTACAGTGGTCCCTGGGCAGTATAACATTATTTACAGTGGTCCCTGGGCAGTATATCATTATTTATAGTGGTCCCTGGGCAGTATATCATTATTTACAGTGGTCCCTGGGCAGTATATAATTATTTACATTGGGCCCTGGTTAGTATATCATTATTTACAGCGGCCCCTGGGCAGTGTATCATTATTCACAGTGGTCCCTGGGCAGTATATCATTATTTATAGTGGTCCCTGGGCAGTATATCATTATTTATAGTGGTCCCTGGGCAGTATATAATTATTTACAGTGGTTCCTGGGCAGTATGTCATTATTTACAGTGGTCTCTGGGCAGTATATCATTATTTACAGTGCTCACACTCTCTGTACCCCTCTCTCTATCTCTCTCTCTCTATCTCTCACTCTCTCTGTTCCAGTCTCTCTGTATCTGTATCTCGCCCTGTATCTCGGTTTTTCCCTGTATCACTGTATCTATCTGTCTGTATCTCTCTCTCTGTATCTTTCTCTCTGAATCTCTCTGAATCTCTCCGTATCTCTTTGTATGTCTTTCTCTGTGCCTCTCCCTGTATCGCTCTCTGTATCTCTTTCTGTATCTCTCTCTGTATCTCTCTCTGTATCTCTCTCTGTATCTCTCTCTGTATCGCTTTCTGTATCTCTTCTGTATCTCTCTCTGTATCGCTCTCTGTATCTCCCTCTGTATCTCTATCTGTACCTCTCTCTGTACCTCTCGCTGTACCTCGCTCTGTACCTTGCTCTGTATCTCTCTCTGTATCTATCTGTCTGTATCTCTCTCTCTGTATCTATATCTGTATCTCTCTCTGTACCTCTCTCTGTATCTCTGTCTGTACCTCTGTTTCTCTCTCTGTATCACTTTCTGTATCTCTCTCTGTATATCATTCTGTATCACTATCTGTATCTCTCTCTTTATCTCTCTCTGTACCTCTCTCTGTGCCTCTCTCTGTACCTCTCTCTGTATCTCTCTCTGTATCTCTCTCTGTATCGCTTTCTGTATCTCTCTTTGTATCTCTCTCTCTGTATCGCTCTCTGTATCTCCCTCTGTATCTCTATCTGTACCTCTCTCTGTACCTCTCGCTGTACCTCGCTCTGTACCTTGCTCTGTATCTCTCTCTGTATCTATCTGTCTGTATCTATCTCTCTGAATCTCTATCTGTGTCTCTCACTGTACCTCTCTCTGTACTTCTCTCTGGATCTCTCTGTATCTCTCTCTGTATCTCTCTCTGTATCTCATTCTGTATCACTATCTGTATCTCTCTTTGTATCTCTCTCTGTACCTCTCTCTGTGCCTCTCTCTGTACCTCTCTCTGTACCGCTCTCTGTATCTCTCTCTGTACCTCTCTCTGTATCTCTTTCTGTATCTATCTGTTTATCTCTCACTCCGTACCTCTCTCTGTATGTCTCTCTGTATCTCTCTCTCTGTATCTCTCTCTGTATGTCTCCCTCTGTGTCTCACTGTATCAACCTAAGCATCTCTCTGACTCTGTATCTCTGTATCTCTCTATATCTCTCTCTATCTCTCTCTGTGTCTCTCTCTGTATCTATCTCTGTATCACTCTCTGCATATCTCTCTCTACCTCTCTCTGTATATCTTTATCTCTCTGTTCCTCTCTCTGTATCTCTCTCTGTATCTCTCTCTGTATCTCTCCCTCTGTATCTCACCCTCTGTATCTCACTCAGTATCAATCTAAGCATCTCTCTGACTCTGTATCTCTCTCTGTACCACTCTCTGTACCACTCTCTGTATCTCTGTCTGTATCTCTCTGTCAGTATCTATTTTACCTCTCTCTGTATGTTTATCTGTGTCTCTCTCTCTATGAGTATCTGTCTCTGTTACTGTCTCTCTATCTCTGTATCTCTCTGCACCTCTCTCTGCATCTGTGTAGAGACGGTGGGATACAGAAAGAGATACAGGAAGAGGGATCCTGAGAGAGTTATGATAGAGAAAGAGAGAGGGATGTAAAGAAGGATGGTGAGAAAGATACAGGGAGAGACATTCTGAGAGAGAGTTCTATTCACCTCTCTCTGCATCTCTCCCATTATATACAGTGGCCTTAAGTAGGTATCATTATTTACAGTGGTCCCTGGGTAGTGTATCATTATTTACAGTGGTCCATGGGTAGTATATCATTATTTACTGTGGACCCTGGTAGTATATCATTATTTACAGTGGTCCCTGGGTGGTAAATCATCATTTGCACTGGTCTCTGGGCAGCATATCATTATTTACAGTGGGCCCTGGGTAGTAAATCATTATTTACAGTGGACCCTGGGTAGTATATCATTATTTACAGTGGCCCCTGGGTGGTAAATCATCATTTACACTGGTCTCTGGTCAGCATATCATTATTTACAGTGGGCCCTGGGTAGTAAATCATTATTTACAGTGCTCCCTCTCTCTGTACCCCTCTCTCTATCTCTCACTATCTCTCACTGTCTGTCTCTGTTTCTCACTCTGTTCCTCTGTCTCTGTATCTCGGTTTTTCTCTGTATCTCTGTATCTATCTGACTGTATCTCTCTCTCTGTATCTTTCTCTCTGAGTCTCTCTATTTCTCTCCGTATCTCTCTGTACCTCTCCCTGTATCGCTTTCTGTATCTCTTTCTGTATCTCTCTGTATCTCTCTGTATCTCGGTATCTCTCTCTCTGTACCTCTTTCTGTATCTCTCTGTATCTCTCTCTGTATATCTCTGTATATATCTCTGTATCTCTCTGTATCTCTCTCTGTACCTCTCTCTGTACCTCTCTCTGTACCTCTCTCTGTACCTCTCTCTGTATCTCCCTCTGTATCTCTCTCTGTATCTCTCTCTGTATCTCTCTCTGTATCTCCCTCTGTATCTCCCTCTGTATCTCTCTCTGTATCTCTCTGTATCTCACTCTGTTTTTCTCTCTGTACCTCCCTCTGTATCTCTCTCTATATCTCTCTCTGTACCTCTCTTTGTACCTCTCTCTGTATCTTTCTCTGTATCTCTCTCTGTATCTATCTGTCTATCTCTCTCTCTGTATCTCTCTCGCTGCATCTCTCTCTGTATCTCTCTCTGTATCTCTTTCTGTATCTCTCTCTGTATCTTTCTGTATATCTCTCTGTATCTCTCTCTGTATCTATCTCTGTATCACTCTCTGCATCTCTCTCCGTATATCTCTCCGCATGGCTCTCTGTATCTCTCCCTCTGTATCTCACACTGCATCTGTCCCCGGGCAGTATATCATTATTTACAGTGTTCACTGGGTAGTATATCATTATTTGCAGTGGTCCCTGGGCAGTATATCATTATTTAAAGTGGTCCCTGTGTAGTATATCATTATTTACAGTGGTCCCTGGGCAGTATATCATTATTAACAGTGGTCCCTGGCTAGTATATCATTATTTACATTGGTCCCTGGGTGGTATATCATTATTCACAGTGGTCCCTGGGCAGTATATCATTATTCACAGTGGTCCCTGGGCAGTATATAATTATTTACAGTGGTCCCTGGGCAGTATATCATTATTTACAGCGGACCGTGCGCAGTGTATCATTATTTAACGCGGTCCCTGAGCAGTATATCATTATTCAAAGTTGTCCCTGTGCAGTATATAATTATTTACAGTGGTCCCTGGGCAGTATATCATTATTTACAGCGGTCCGTGCGTAGTGTATCATTATTTAACGCGGTCCCTGAGCAGTATATCCTTATTTACAGTGATCCCTGGGTAGAATATCATTATTTACAGTGATCCCTGGGCAGTATATCATGATTTATAGAGGTCCCTAGGCAGTATATCATTATTACAGTGGTCCCTGGGCAGTATATCATTATTTACAGTGGTCCCTGGGCAGTATATCATTATTTGCAGTCGTCCCTGGACAGTATATCATTATTTACTGTGGTCCCTGGACAGTATATCATTATTTACAGCGGTCTCTGGGCAGTATATCATTATTTACAACGGTCCCTAGGTAGTACATCATTATTCACAGTGGTCTCTGGGCAGTATATCATTATTCTCAGTGGTCCCCGGGCAGTATATCATTATTTACAGCGGTCTCTGGGCAGTATATCATTATTTGCAGTCGTCCCTGGGCAGTATATCATTATTTACAGTGTTCACTGGGTAGTATATCATTATTTACAGTTGTCCCTGTGTAGTATATCATTATTTACAGTGGTCCCTGGGCAGTATATCATTATTAACAGTGGTCCCTAGGTAGTATATCATTATTCTCAGTGGTCCCCGGGCAGTATATCATTATTTACAGCGGCCCCTGGGCAGTATATCATTATTTGCAGTCGTCCCTGGACAGTATATCATTATTTACTGTGGTCCCTGGACAGTATATCATTATTTACTGTGGTCCCTGGGCAGTATATTATTATTTACAGTGGTCCCTGGGCAGTATATCATTATTTACAGTGGTCCCTGGGCAGTATATCATTATTTACAGTGGGCCCTGGCTAGTATATCATTATTTACTGCGGTCCCTGGGCATTATATCATTATTTTAAGTGGTCCCTAGGTAGTATATCATTATTCACAGTTGTCCCTGGGCAGTATAACATTATTTTAAGTGGTCCCTAGGTAGTATATCATTATTCACAGTGACCCCTGGTTAGTTTATCATTATTCACAGTGGTCCCTGGGCAGTATAACATTATTTACAGTGGTCACTAGGCAGTATGTCATTATTTACAGTGGACCCTGGATAGAATATCATTATTTACAGTGATTCCTAGTCAGTATATCATTATTTACCGCGGTCCCTGAGCAGTATATCATTATTTACAGTGATCCCTGGGCAGTATATAATTAAAAACAGTGTTCCCTGGGCAGTATATCATTATTTACAGTGGTCCCTGTGCAGTATACCACTGTTTGAAATGGTCCCTGGGCAGTATATCATTATTTACAGTGGTCCCTGGCTAGTATATCATTATTAACAGTGGTCCTTGAGTAGAATATCATTAATTACAGTGGTCCCTGGGCAGTATATCATTATTTACAGTTTCCCCTGGCTAGTGTGTCTTAGTTTACAGTGGTCCCTGTGTAGTATATCATTATTTACATAGGTCCCTGGGTACAATATAATTAATTACTGTGGTATTTGGGTAGAATATCATGATTTACAGTGGTCCCTGGGCAGTATGCCATTATTTACAGTGGACCCTGGGCAGAATATCATTATTTAGTGGTCCCTGGGCAGTATATCATAAGGGGCAGCACGGTAGCATGGTGGTTAGCATACATGCTTCACAGCTCCAGGGTACCAGGTTCGATTCCCGGCTGGGTCACTGTCTGTGTGGAGTCTGCACGTCCTCCCCGTGTGTGCGTGGGTTTCCTCCGGGTGCTCCGGTTTCCTCCCACAGTCCAAAGATGTGCAGGTTAGGTGGATTGGCCATGATAAATTGCCCGTAGTGTCCTAAAAAGTAAGGTTAAGGGGGGGGGGGTTGTTGGGTTACGGGTATAGGGTGGATACGTGGGTTTGAGTGGGGTCATCATTGCTCGGCACAACATCGAGGTCCGAAGGGCTTGTTCTGTGCTGTACTGGTCTATGTTCTATGTTCTATGTTCTATTTACAGTGGTCCCTGTGCAGAATATCATTATTCACAGTGGTCCCTGGGCAGTATATCATTATTTACAGTGGTACCTCGTCTGTATATCATGACTTATAGCGGTCCAGGGCAGTATATCATTATTTAAAGTAGTCTCCGGACAGTATATCATTATTTACAGTGGTCGCTAGGTAGTATATCATTATTTACAGTGGTCCCTGGGCAGTATATCATTATTTACAGTGGTCCCTGGACAGTATATCATTATTTACTGTGGTCCCTGGCAGTATATAATTATTTACAGTGGTCCCTGGGCAGTATATCTTTATGTACAGTGGTCCCTGGCTAGTGTATCATTATTTACAGTGGGCCCTGGGCAGTATATCATTATTTACAGTGTTCCCTGGGTAGTATATCATTATTTACAGCGGTCGCTGGGCAGAATATCATTATATACAGTGTTCCCTTGGTAGTATATCATTATGTACAGTGATCCCTGGGCAGAATATTATTATTTAAAGGGGCCCCTGGGCAGAATATCATTATTTACAGTGGTCCCTGGGCAGTACATCATTATTCACAGTGGTCCCTGGACAGTATATCATTATTTACAGTGGTCCCTGGGCAGTATATCATTATTTACAGTGTTTGCTGGGAAGTGTATCATAATTTACAGTGGTCCCTGTGTAGAATATAATTATTTACAATGGTCCCTGGACAGTATATCATTATCTACAGTGTTCGCTGGGTAGTGTATCATTCTTTACAGTGGCCCCTGTGTAGTATAGCATTATTTACAGTGGTCCCCGTGTAGTATATCGTTATTTGCAGTGGTCCCTGGGTAGTATATCATTCTATACAGTGTGCCCTGGGTAGTATATCATTATTTGCAGTGGTCCCTGGGTAGTATATCATTAGTTACAGAGGTCCCTGTGTAGTATATAATTATTTACAGTGGTCCCTGGGTAGAATATCATTATTAACTGTGGTCTTTGGATAGAATATCATTATGTACAGTGGCCCCTGGTTAGTATATCATTATTTGCAGTGGTCCCTAGGTAGTATATCATTATTCACAGTGGTCCCTGGGCAGTATATCATTATTCACAGTGACCCCTGGTTAGTTTATCATTATGTACAGTGGTCCATGTGTAGTATATCATTATTTACAGTGGTCCCTGTGTAGAATGTCATTATATATAGTGGTCCCTGGGTAGAATATCATTATTTACTGTGATCTTTGGATAGAATATCATTATTTTCAATGGGCCCTGGGCAGTATATCATTATTTACTGTGGCCCCTGGGCAATATATCATTATTCACAGTGGTCCCTGGGCAGTATATCATTATTCACAGTGATCCCTGGGCCGTATATAATTAAAAACAGTGTCCCCTGGGTAGTATAACATTATTTACAGTGGCACCTGGGTAGTATATCATTAAAACAGTGTTCCCTGGGTAGTATATCATTATTAACTGTGGTCTTTGGATAGAATATCATTATGTACAGTGGCCCCTGGTTAGTATATCATTATTTACAGTGGTCACTAGGTAGTATATCATTATTCACAGTGGTCCCTTGGCAGTATATCATTATTCACAATGACCCCTGGTTAGTTTATAATTATGTACAGTGGTCCATGTGTAGTATATCATTATTTACAGTGGTCCCTGGTTAGAATATCATTATTTATAGTGGTCCCTGGGTAGAATAACATTATTTACTGTGATCTTTGGATATAATATCATTATTTTCAGTGTACCCTGGACAGTATATCATTATTTACTGTGGTCCCTGGACAGTATATCATTATTTTCAGTGGACCCTGGACAGTATATCATTATTTTCAGTGGACCCTGGACAGTATATCATTATTTACTGTGGTCTCTGGGCAGTATATCATTATTTCCTGTGGTCCCTGGGCAGTATATCATTATTTACAGTGGTCCCTGGGCAGTATATCATTATTCACAGTGGTCCCTGGGCAGTATATCATTATTCACAGTGGTCCCTGGGCAGTATATAATTATTTACAGTTGTCCCTGGGCAGTATATCTTTATGTACAGTGGTCCCTGGCTAGTGTATCATTATTTACAGTGGGCCCTGGGCAGTATATCATTATTTACAGTGTTCCCTGGGTAGTATATCATTATTTACAGCGGTCGCTGGGCAGAATATCATTATATACAGTGTTCCCTTGGTAGTATATCATTATGTACAGTGATCCCTGGGCAGAATATTATTATTTAAAGGGGCCCCTGGGCAGAATATCATTATTTACAGTGGTCCCTGGGCAGTACACCATTATTCACAGTGGTCCCTGGACAGTATATCATTATTTACAGTGGTCCCTGGGCAGTATATCATTATTTACAGTGTTTGCTGGGAAGTGTATCATAATTTACAGTGGTCCCTGTGTAGAATATAATTATTTACAATGGTCCCTGGACAGTATATCATTATCTACAGTGTTCGCTGGGTAGTGTATCATTCTTTACAGTGGCCCCTGTGTAGTATAGCATTATTTACAGTGGTCCCCGTGTAGTATATCGTTATTTGCAGTGGTCCCTGGGTAGTATATCATTCTATACAGTGTGCCCTGGGTAGTATATCATTATTTGCAGTGGTCCCTGGGTAGTATATCATTAGTTACAGAGGTCCCTGTGTAGTATATAATTAATTACAGTGGTCCCTGGGTAGAATATCATTATTAACTGTGGTCTTTGGATAGAATATCATTATGTACAGTGGCCCCTGGTTAGTATATCATTATTCACAGTGGTCCCTGGGCAGTATATCATTATTCACAGTGACCCCTGGTTAGTTTATCATTATGTACAGTGGTCCATGTGTAGTATATCATTATTTACAGTGGTCCCTGTGTAGAATGTCATTATATATAGTGGTCCCTGGGTAGAATATCATTATTTACTGTGATCTTTGGATAGAATATCATTATTTTCAATGGGCCCTGGGCAGTATATCATTATTTTCTGTGGCCCCTGGGCAATATATCATTATTCACAGTGGTCCCTGGGCAGTATATCATTATTCACAGTGATCCCTGGGCCGTATATAATTAAAACAGTGTCCCCTGGGTAGTATAACATTATTTACAGTGGCACCTGGGTAGTATATCATTAAAACAGTGTTCCCTGGGTAGTATATCATTATTAACTGTGGTCTTTGGATAGAATATCATTATGTACAGTGGCCCCTGGTTAGTATATCATTATTTACAGTGGTCACTAGGTAGTATATCATTATTCACAGTGGTCCCTTGGCAGTATATCATTATTCACAATGACCCCTGGTTAGTTTATAATTATGTACAGTGGTCCATGTGTAGTATATCATTATTTACAGTGGTCCCTGGTTAGAATATCATTATTTATAGTGGTCCCTGTGTAGAATAACATTATTTACTGTGATCTTTGGATATAATATCATTATTTTCAGTGTACCCTGGACAGTATATCATTATTTACTGTGGTCCCTGGACAGTATATCATTATTTTCAGTGGACCCTGGACAGTATATCATTATTTTCAGTGGACCCTGGACAGTATATCATTATTTACTGTGGTCTCTGGGCAGTATATCATTATTTCCTGTGGTCCCTGGGCAGTATATCATTATTTACAGTGGTCCCTGGGCAGTATATCATTATTTTCAGTGGACCCTGGACAGTATATCATTATTTACTGTGGTCTCTGGGCAGTAGATCATTATTTCCTGTGGTCCCTGGGCAATATATCGTTATCCACAGTGGTCCCTGGGCAGTATATCATTATTAACAGTGGTCCCTGGTCAGTATATCATTATTCACAGTGGTCCCTGGGCAATATATCATTATTCACAGTGGTCCCTGGGCAATATATCATTATTCACAGTGCTCCCTGGGCAATTCATCATTATTCACAGTGCTCCCTGGGCAGTATATCATTATTTACCGCGGTCCCTGGGTAGTAGATCATTATTTACAGTGGTCCCTGTGTAGAATATAATTATTTACAGTGGTCCCTGGGCAGTATACCATTGTTTAAAATGGTCCCTGGCTAGTATATCATTATTTACAGTGGTCCTTGAGTAGAATATCATTAATTACAGAGGTCCTTGAGTAGTATATCATTATTTACAGTGGTCCCTGGGCAGTATACCATTATTTACAGTGGTCCCTGGGCAGTATTTCATTATTAACAGTGGCCTTTGGGTAGAATATCATTATTTACAGCGGTCCCTGGGCAGTATATCATTATTTACAGTGGTCCCTGGGCAGAATATAATTATTTACAGTGGTCCCTGGGCAGTATATCATTAGGGGCAGCACGGTAGCATGGTGGTTAGCATACATGCTTCACAGCTCCAGGGTCCCAGGTTCGATTCCCGGCTGGGTCACTGTCTGTGTGGAGTCTGCACGTCCACCCCGTGTGTGCGTGGGTTTCCTCCGGGTGCTCCGGTTTCCTCCCACAGTCCAAAGATGTGCGGGTTAGGTGTATTGGCCATGATAAATTGCCCGTAGTGTGCTAAAAAGTAAGGTTAAGGGGAGGTGGGGGTTTTTGGGTTACGGGTATAGGGTGGATACGTGGGTTTGAGTGGGGTCACCATTGCTCGGCACAACATCGAGGTCCGAAGGGCCTGTTCTGTGCTGTACTGTTCTATTTACAGTGGTCCCTGGGTAGTATATCATTATTTACAGTGATCCCTCGATAGTATATCATTATTTACAGTGGTCCCTGGGCAGAATATCATTATTTACAGTGTTCCCTGGGTAGTATATCATTAATTACAGTGATCCCTCGTCAGTATATCATGACTTATAGCGGTCCTGGGCAGTATATCATTATTTACAGTAGTCTCTGGACAGTTGTTCATCATTTACAGTGGTCCCTAGGTAATATATCATTATTCACAGTGGTCCCTGGGCAGTATATCATTATTTACAGTGGTCCCTGGGCAGTATATCATTATTTACAGAGGTCCCTGTGTAGAATATCATTATTTACAGTGGTCTTGGGTAGTATATCATTATTTACAGTGGTCCCTGGGTAGAATATCATTATTTGCAGTGGTTGCTGGGCAGTATACCATTATTTACAGTTGTCCCTGGCTAGTATGTCTTAGTTTACAGTGGTACCTGTGTAGTATATCATTATTTACATAGGTCCCAGGGTACAATATCATTAATTACTGTGTTCTTTGGGTAGAATATCATTATTTACAGTGGTCCCTGGGCAGTATATCATTATTGACAGTGATCCCTGGGCAGTATATCATTATTTGCAGAGCCCTGTATCAATCCCAAACTAATCCCACTGCCCCACTCTCTCCTCATAGCCCTGTATCAATCCCCAAACTAATCCCACTCTCCCCACAGCCCTGTGTCAACCCCCAAACTAATCCCACTGTCCCCACAGCCCTGGGTCAATCTCCAAACTAATCCCACTCTCCCCACAGCCCTGGGTCAATCTCCAAACTAATCCCACTGCCCCACAGCCCTGGGTCAATCCCCAATACTAATATCATTCTCCCCTTAGCTCTGTGGGGAATGTTCCATCATGATCACATTTCTGATTGTGGAATCTTACTGTGCAATCAATGTTCCTGCTCAGTTTGTCCACCTTCGAGTATAAAGAGAGATTTAAATCCATTTTCAGAGAGTGTGAACTTAATTTTGAAAGTGCCCCATGTGTGGGCTCTTCCTGTGCATACGCTGCCTTCAGAATTCCCCCAATTAAAAACAAGGTGAGAGAGGAGCGTCAGGAGTGGGTTAACAGAAAGCAGTTGGGGTTATCAAACTGACCATTTTAATTTAATCTAAATTATTCAATTTTAATTTCAGAAATTGACATCAGAGGATTTCAGTGCAAAACCCCATTGAACCTCCCTGTCTAATAATATGATCGTGTTGCCGATGACCCTTTATTTATTCAGGAAATACCTTATATCTCCAAGTGGGAAAAATCAAATTGAATCCAAAATTATAGAGCTGATCACTGAAGAAATCTGCCTGTGAGTATCAGAATAAGATTGTCCCCATCAAAGTCTCCCAAGGCAGGAATATCCTGTGGTTTCTTACTGGTCTTTACCCATTGTATAGAAAGCCCCCCTTGGGAGACAGACAAATAGACATCCCAAACTAGTCAGAAATTCAGGGGAAATAAATATTAACATCAAGACTGAAGTAACAGGACATTGCTCGATCTGTTGCTGTCGCCTGAATTAACATAACCATAGACAGGACAAATGGCTCTGGCCTCTCCTGTGAAGACACATCTTTGGTAAACAATCACAGCGGACAGACTGAAAACATTCGTGACAGAAAGTCATGGGGTAGGGCTGCACACAGATCTCTGAGGACATTTCAGACAATACTGTTTCTAATCATTTCCCAATAGTATTTTAACTTATGCTTCAATTCTGTTATACAGAAATGTGGTCCCTGTGGGATGATTGTGTTAAGGCAGCAGCTTGCTGGATCGATTGCTGTGTCATTTATCAATTGTAAGATTGGTATCTCTTGTCAGTCATTTACATGTCAATATTGAGCAATCCTCAGAGGCAGACATTCCACACATGGCAGAGACCAGGGCTGGAGTTTGCTCACAGCTCACTGAGGGTAAATCTGAGTCTGGGGGACTTCAGTTCTCAAACCAATCCTCCCACTACACTGAAAACATTGCTCCTCTTGTTCAGTGTGTGTCTGTGTGTGTTGCTGAATGTGTCAATCTGTTTGTTTCTCACCTGTGAATTGTGTGTGTTGGTATGTTGCTGAGAGATTGACAGGAGAGTGGAAATGCTGGATTCCTGTTGTGCTGTTTTGTGTAGGTTTGAAAATGTCCCTCTTATTGTATTGTTAACCAATTTTATCTCTTTTTCTCCCAAGGGATTTTTATTTGGAGAACTTAAAGGTAGTCGGGAATACAAAGAAGAGGATTTGGTGGAGATGACGAGGGAGTGAGAATTCATCCAGAGCGCTGGTTGAGGCCTGTTCCGCAGGCTTGACCCAGGGTGAGTTGTGTCTGGTTATTACCCTGATTTAATGCACATATGTGAGGGACAATGAGAATGAGATCGGGGGAGGGCGGGAGAGAGAGACGGAGAAAAACCAGGGAAGCGGGAACTGCCTCTCAATCTTTGTTATTCTGTGGTTTATAACTGTGATATTTCTAGGTGGATGTTGCTGAGAGTTTGTGTAACTGAGAGGGGGCATCTTGGCCTCTTGCTGTGTTTCTAGTTGAAACATTTTCCTGCGTATTACTTAATGTTCTCTCTCTTTTCCCCAGGAATTTGAATTTTGAAGACTGCAATGTGACCAGGAATCTTTGGACAAGGGATTTTCTCCAGAGGACAAGTGGGTGGATTGAGGCCTACTCCAAAGGCCGCACTCACACGAGTTGTCTTTTTATTGCCACCCCGGCATTGCACTCAGACACAAACACATTAAACCTTTGGTGGGTGACAAAGAGTGAATTAAAAATCTGTAATGTGAAGCTTTCTAAATTTTGATCCTGAATCCAAACTAACAGGGGTTATTTTAAACCTGGGTGTCCCGAAAGCGGGAGGGAATTGGATTTCATTGCCTGAGCCCCGGTCACTCTCCGTATAACCTGTTAGCTATTTTAAACAACACTCAACACTTCTGACTGCATCTTCTGGGATATTTCTGTGTACCGGTGGACTTTGTTATAAAAGGTTTTTATTAGTTTTAAGAGGCAGTTTAACGCTGTCAGAGAATTGAAGGGAGTTCTTTAGAACATAGAACAGTACCGCACAGAACAGGCCCTTCGGCCCTCGATGTTGTGCCGAGCAATGATCACCCTACTCAAACCCACGTATCCACCCTATACCCATAACCCAACAACTCCCCCCCAACCTTACTTTTAAGGACACTACGGGCAATTTAGCATGGCCAATCCACCTAACCCGCACATCTTTGGACTGTGGGAGGAAACCGGAGCACCCGGAGGAAACCCACGCACACACGGGGAGGACGTGCAGACTCCGCACAAACAGTGACCCAGCCGGGAATCGAACCTGGGACCCTGGAGCTGTGAAGCATTTATGCTAACCACCATGTTACCGTGCTGTCCAATCCACACACAGGATGATGGTGGAGGAAGAGGTTTGGATCCATGGGGAATGGGGCTAGAAGCAGGAGTGAGTGGGGGGAGGAGAGGAAGTACAGCACCCCACCTGGTTAGGATCACATTGCTGCTGCTGTGGGATCTTGCTGTTCATGCACAGGACTGTGGCCTTTGCCCACAAAGCAATTGTGATCACAACTCTTAAAAATAAAATAGCACATGGACTGCAAAGTGGGTTCGAAGATCTCAAATTTGAAAGTCTTGGGACTGAGTGAGTTGAACCGTTTTCACAGGGGACTGAGTGAGATGGACTGATTAGTGATATGTTGGTGATGGGGAGGGGAGTGCATGTGTGGGTGTGGGATGGGCTGGGGGCGGTAATTCAGCTCACCGAGTTCTCCAAAGTAACCAAACTTTCCCCCACTCCCCCCGCCTCACTGCCAGTTTTAAAGAGGGACTTTCATTTCATTTCATTCAGACAATTTGCCAATTGCCCAGTTCCTGCCTTTTACTGGAATGTCACTGTTGGCTGTGGAAAAGCTCAGGGTTGCGTTTGAATTGACTTTGGCAAAGTTTATGCTGGTCAAATTATCTGTCTCTGTCCCCGTCTTACTCCCCGAGACAGAGAAATGGGTGTAGAGAGAGTGGCGAGGGAGGGGAGAGAGCGAGGGAAACAGGAATAGAGAGCAGAATAGAGGTGGAGTTTGGTGTGAGGGTTGGGTGGGGGGAGGGGGTTAGGCACAAAGTATCTGGGGGGTCTACAGTGTGGAGTCAGTGCCCTGCTCCCAGTCTCAGGGAGGTGGGGCAGGGGAGGGGATAGGTTATGTCTGCCCCCTCCTGTACAGTCTATGAACAGTTTAATTTGACATTGTGTGTGGTCACTAAGCTCAGGAAAGGCTGCATGCCATTGGTAAACAGCAGGACCCCACAGGCAGCAATGTGATCCTATCCGGGTGGGGAGATGAGAGATACACTTTCCTTCCCCTACCTGCTGTCATCCTCCTTCCCCCTCGCCCCCCGTACCCACACACTCTCTCTGAACACCCCCCCCCCCCATCCCACCCGTGACCACCATCTGTATTGCCAGTCTGCAGACACATCCCCTCTGTCCCCAGAAAGAGTTACACTCCCCCCTTTCCACTGGCAAATCAGCTGCCTATTCCTTCAGGAGTCTTTTTACAATCACCCTTCCAGCAAATATTTCTATTCCCAAATCAGGTACAGAAAGTGGGAGAAGTTAGTGGAAGCTGAGTTTACAGATCTTTAACACCAGATTGCATTCTGGATTAATCCTGGCAGGTTTATCCATTGCGATGAAGTGAGGCTATAGTGACATGTCCAGGAATTAGTTTCAATTGAGATTTAGTGACGGGCTGACATTGAATCTGTCCCTTTGTCTCTCCTTCTCTTTACCCATGTCTCCATCTGTTTCCTCCTTCTGGTGAACATATTGTACTAACTATTCACCATGTATTACACTCTTCCACGCTGTTGCCCATGTTGGCTCCGCCTATGGACCATTGTACGATATGGCTCTGAATGTACCATGCTGGGGCATGTGTGGGCTCCGCCTATGGACCAGTGTACGATATGACTCTGAATGTACCATGCTGGGGCCTGTGTGGGCCCCGCCTATGGACCATTGTACGATATGGCTCTGAATGTACCATGCTAGGGCCTGTGTGGGCTCCGCCTATGGACCATTGTACGGTATGACTCTGAATGTACCATGCTGGGGCCTGTGTGGGCTCCGCCCCTTGAGGGTCGGTATAAAACGCTGCTGCCATGTAGGCGGCTATTAGTAGTAGAGCAGTCGCAGGCAGGGACTGTTCTAGACAATATAAGCCACAGTTTACATCCACTCACTGACTCACGTGAATTGCTGGTCGCATTAATTTAATTGACTACAACACCACAATGGAATCGGCCCTCAAACCTGACCGACGGGAACTTCACCCACAGGCCGCGGAAGACAAAGGGATTTTTTAGCACTGGCTCCGCTGTTTTGTGGCCTACGTCGCCGCCTCCTCCTCGCCTTCCGTCACCGACGATTAGAAGCTGAGCCTCCTCCACGCTGGGGTGAGCCATCGAATTTCTGAACAACTCGAGGAATCCTCCGCATATGCGGCCGCCCTGGCGATGCTGAAGCGCCGATACGTAAGGCTGGTGAACGAGGTGTATGCACGACACCTCCTCACCACTCGCCGCCGCCAAATGCCCCAGGGAACCGCTGGAGGAGTAGCTACGCCACCTCAAAGTCCTCGCGCAAAGTTGCAACTACCAGGCTATTATGGCCTCGCAACATATGGACCTCGCCGTCCGGGATGCCTACGTGGCTGGAGTCAGGTCGAACTATGTCAGACAGCGCATGCTCGAGAAAGGCGCCCTCGACATGGAAGAGACAGTAAAACTAGCCAACTCCTTAGAAGTAGCGTTTCAAAGCCTCAACGCGTTCCCATCTGATCACGCGGCCCCCTCGTGGACCCCCGACCAGAGAGTACCCCGGGCCTGTGTCGAGCGGCTGCCCCCCAACCCGGGGGGCTATCCTGCTATTTTTGCAACCAGCACCAGCCCCTCAGGCAGCGCTGCCCATCTCGGAACGCCAACTGCAGTAACTGCGGCAAAAAGGGGCACTTGGCCAAAGTTTGCCTGACCAAGTCTAAATCCTCCAAGTCGCAGGCCCGACTCTCAGGCCAGTGTGGATCCTGGGATTCCTGGAGGGTGTGGAGGGGTCGGACGTGGTGGCCTATGTGGTCACCAGGTTGAGTTCACTGATGGGAGCAGGGTCCTTTCAGGGGCCCCAGGAGCTGGAGGGGCCGACAGAGTATTGGCGAGGAGGCCCAAGCCTAATGAGCCGCCGCGAGTGGTGCTCGTGCGGTTCCACCTGTTCGCTGAGCGGGACTGTGCGCTCAGGTGGGCCAAGAAGGAGCGGAGCAGCAGGTTGGAGAGGGCGGAGGTTCGGATCAACCAGGATTTGAGCGCGGAGATGGCGAAGAAGAGGGCCGGGTACAACTGGACGAAGGCGGTGCTGAACAGGAGGGGTGTGAAGTTTGGCATGCTGCAGCCGGCGCGTCTCTGGGTCAGTTACAAGGACCGACACCTCTACTTCTAGTCCCCGGAGGAAGCGTGGGCCTTTGTTCAGGATGAAAAATTGAACTCAAAGTGAGGGTTGGGTACAGGGGGTCGCGTGAAGGGATGGTCCGGGATAGCTGTGCTACATTATGAGGGGGCTACCTGTTTATTATTGCTTCTTTGTTGATTTGAGGGTGGGTTGGGCACAGTTTTTGGTTGGGTCTGTTGGATGGGCTCGGAAAGGGAGGAAGGCCAGTGGTGTTGGTGGCTGACGGCGGGGAGGGGGAATGGGGCCCTTCGGGGGAGTTGAGGCCTGAGTTGGGGGTGCGTGGACCAGGCTTGTAAAGAGAGCTGTGCCAGAGGAGACGGGGTCGGGCGGGTTGAAAACGCCCTGGCTCACTGAGGGCTGAAGGGGGAGGAGGAGAACCTGCTGGTGGGTAATGGGGGGAAGGGGCTGCCCCACACTGGGAGGGGTCGAAGGAGTGGCGGGAGTGGCCGGGGTCAGCAGGAGTCGGCTGACTTACCGAAATGCAATGGGGGCAGCAATGCAGCTAGGGGGTCCTAGCTGGGGGTAGGTGGGGCCTAGCTGGGGGTAGGGGGCCTAGCTGGGGGTAGGGGGGCCTAGCTGGGGGTAGGGGTGTCCAAGCTGGGGGTAGGGGGGCCTAGTTGGGGGTAGGGGGGTCCTAGCTGGGGGTAGTGGGTGTCCTAGCTGGGGGTAGGGGGTGACCTAGCTGGGGGTAGGGGGCGGCCTAGCTGGGGGTAGGGTGGGCCTAGCTGGGGGTAGGGGGTGACGTAGCTGGGGGTAGGAGGCGGCCAAACTGGGGTAGGGGGCATAGCTGGTGGTAGGGGGGCTTGGCTGGGGGTAGGGGTGCCTAGCTGGGGGTAGGGGGGCCCTAGCTGGGGGTAGGGGGGACTAGCTGGGGGTACGGGGGGCCTAGCTGGAGGTAGGGGGGCCTAGCTGGGGTAGGAGGGGGCCTAGCTGGGGGTAGGGGGGCCTAGCTGGGAGTAGGGGGGCCTAGCTGGGGTAGGGGGGGCCTAGTTGGGGGTAGGGGGTCCTAGCTGGGGGTACGGGGGGCCAAGCTGGGTGTAGGGGGGCCTAGCTGGGGTAGGAGGGGGCCTAGCTGGGGGTAGGAGGGGGCCTAGCTGGGGTAGGGGGGGCCTAGCTGGGGGTAGGGGGGCCTATCTGGGCGTAAGGGGGCATAGCTGGGGGTAGGGGGGCCTAGCTGGGGGTAGTGGGTCCTAGCTGGGGGTAGGGGGGCCTAGCTGGGGGTACGGGGGGCCTAGCTGGGGGTAGGGGGGCCAAGCTGGGAGTAGGAGGGGGCCTAGCTGGGGGTAGGGGGGGCCTAGCAGGGGGTAGGGGGGCCTAGCTGGGGATAGGAGGGGGCCTAGCTGGGGGTAGGGGGCCTAGCTGGGGGTAGGGGGGCCTAGCTGGTAGGGGGGCCTAGCTGGGGGTATGGTGGCCTAGCTGGGGGTAGGGGGGCCTAGCTGGGTGTAGGGGGGCCTACCTGTGGTTATGGGGGGCCTAGCTGGGGGTAGGGTGGCCTAGCTGGGAGTAGGGGGGCCTAGGTGGGGGTAGGGGGGGCTAGCTGGGGGTAAGGGGGCCTAGCTGGGAGTAGGGTGGCCTAGCTGGGGGTCGGGGGGCCTAGCTGGGGTTAGTGGGGGTCCTAGCTGGGGGTAGGGTGGGTTAGGGTCGGGGTGGGGGGGGCCTAGCTGGGGGTAAGGGGGCCTAGCTAGGAGTAGGGTGGCCTAGCTGGGGGTAGGGGGGGCTTAGCTGGGGTAGGAGGGGGCCTAGCTGGGGGTAGGAGGGGGCCTAGCTGGGAGCAGGGGGCCTAGGTGTGGGTAGGGGGGTCCAAGTTGGGGGTAAGGGGGCCTAGCTGGGAGTAGGGTGGCCTAGCTGGGGGTAGGGGGGCTAGCTGGGGGTAGTGGGGGTCCTAGCTGGGGGTAGGGGGTCCGAGCTGGGGGTACGGGGGGGCCTAGCTGGGGGTAGGGGGTGCCAAGCTGGGGGTAGGAGGGGGCCTAGCTGGGGGTAGGGGGGGCCTAGCAGGGGGTAGGGGGGGCCTAGCTGGGGGTAGGAGGGGGCCTAGCTGGGGTTAGGGGGCCTAGCTGGGGGTAGGCGGGCCTAGCTGGGAGTAGGGGGGCCTAGCTGGGTGTAGGGTTGCCTAGCTGGGGGTAGAGGGGCATAGCTGGGGTTAGGGGGGCCTACCTGTGGTTATGGGGGGCCTTGCTGGGGGTAGGGGGACACCTAGCTGTGTGTAGGGGAGACCTAGCTTGGGGTAGTGGGGAGACCTAGCTGGGGGTAGGGGGACCATAGCTGGGGGTAGGGGGGCCTAGCTGTGGGTAGGGGAGCCATGCTGGGTGTAGGGGGGGCCTAGCTGGGGGTAGGGGGGACTAGCTGGGGGTAGGGGGGCCTAGCTGGGGGTAGGGGGGCCTAGCTGGGTGTAGGGTGGCCTAGCTGGGGGTAGGAGGGGGCCTAGCTGGGGTTAGGGGGCCTAACTGGGGGTAGGCGGGCCTAGCTGGGAGTAGGGGGGCCTAGCTGGGTGTAGGGTTGCCTAGCTGGGGGTAGAGGGGCATAGCTGGGGTTAGGGGGGCCTACCTGTGGTTATGGGGGGCCTTGCTGGGGGTAGGGGGACACCTAGCTGTGTGTAGGGGAGACCTAGCTTGGGGTAGTGGGGAGACCTAGCTGGGGGTAGGGGGACCATAGCTGGGGGTAGGGGGGCCTAGCTGTGGGTAGGGGAGCCATGCTGGGTGTAGGGGGGCCTAGCTGGGGGTAGGGGGGACTAGCTGGGGGTAGGGGGGCCTAGCTGGGGGTAGGGGGGCCTAGCTGGGTGTAGGGTGGCCTAGCAGGGGGTAGGGGGGCCTAGCTGGGGGTAGGGGGGCCTAGCTGTGGGTAGGGGGGACCTAGCTGGGTGTAGGTTGGCCTAGCTGGTGGTAGGGCGGGTCCTAGCTTGTGGTAGGGGGTCCTAGCTGGGGGTAGGGGGGCCTAGCTGAGGGTAGGGGGGCCTAGATGGGGGTAGGAGGGGGCCTAGCTGGGGGTAGGGGGGACTAGCTGGGGGTAGGTGGGCCTAGCTGGGTGTAGGGGGCTATCTGGGGGAAGGGGGGCCTAGCTGGGGGGTGGGGGGGTCCCAGCTGGGGGTAGGGGTGGCCTTGCTGGGGGTAGGGGGGTCCTAGTTGGGGGTAGAAGGGAGCCTAGCTGGGGTTAGGGGGGGCTAGCTGCGGGAAGGGGGGCCTAGCTGGGGGTAGGAGGGGGCCTAGCTGGGGGTAGAGTGGCCTAGCTGGGGGTAGGGGTGGCTAGCTGGGGTAGGGGTGCCTAGCTGGGTGTAGGGGGGCCTAGCAGGGGGTAGGGGCCCTACCTGGGGGTAGGGGGGCCTAGCTGTTGGTAGGGGGGCCTAGCTGGGGGTAGGGGGGCCTAGCTGGGGGTGGGGGGGCCCTAGCTGGGGGTTGGGTGGCCTAGCTGGGGGTGGGGGGGCCTACCTGGGGGCAGGGGGGCTAGCTGGGCGTAGGGGGCCTAGCTGGGGGTATGGGGGGCCTAGATGGGGGTAGGGGGAGACCTAGCTGGGAGTAGGGGGAGACCTAGCTGGGCATAGTGGGGAGACCTAGCTGGGTTAGGGGGACCCTAGCTGGGGGTAGGGGGACCTAGCTGTGGGTAGGGGGGTCCTCGCTGGGGGTAGGGGGTCCTAGCTGGGGGTAGGGGGGCCTAGCTGGGGGTAGGGGGGCCTAACTGGGGGTAGGGGGCCTAGCTTGGGGTAGGGGATACCTAGCTGGGGGTAGGGGGGCCTAACTGAGGGTAGGGGGTCCTAGCAGGGGGTAGAGGGGCCTAGCTGGGGTATGGGGGCCTAGCTGGGTTTAAAGGGGGGTCCTAGCTGGGGGTAGGGGGGTCCTAGCTGGGGGAGGGGGTGTGGGGGGGGGGGACGGGTTGATGCTGAAATGGCCAAGCGGAAACTGGAATAGGTAGAGAGGGTCGGAACGGCGATCTGCCACCGTTGGGAACGGGCCTAGCGGGGGGCCGGGGCAAGTGGCGGGCGGAGGTGGGGTAATGGCTAGTCGTTAGGGGTTGCATGGCTGGCGGAGGAGGGGTTATGGCTAGTCGGTGGGGGGGGGGGGGCGTGGCTGGCGGAGGAGCGGTTATGGCTAGTCGGGCCGAGGGGGGGTGTGGCTGGCGGAGGAGGGGTTATGGCTAGTCGGCGAGGGAGCGTGGCTGGCGGAGGAGGGGTTATGGCTAGTCAGTGGGGGAGATGCTAGGCTGGCGGAGGAGGGGTTATGGCTAGTCGGCGGGGGAGGGGCGTGTCTGGCTGAGGAGGGGTTATGACTAGTCGTCGGGGGAGGGGCTTGGCTGGCGGAGGAGGGGTTATGGCTAGTCGGCCAGGGGTGGCGTGGCTGGCCGAGGAGGGGTTATGGATAGTGGCTGGAGGGAGGGGATTGGCTTGCGGAGGAGAGGTTATGGCTTGTCGGCGGGGGTGGGTGTTGCTGGCCGAGGAGGGGTTATGGCTAGTCAACGGGGGGGGGGGGGGGTGGGGCTGGCCGAGGAGGGGTTATGGCTAGTCGGCGGGGGGGGCTGGGCTGGCCAAGGAGGGGTTATGGCTAGTCGGCGGAGGTGCGTGGCTGGCCGAGGAGGGTTTATGGCCAGTCGGCGGGGGGGGGGGGGGGTGGCGTGGGTGGCGGAGAAGGGGTTATGCTTAGTCGGCGGGGGTGGGTGTGGCTGGCCGAGGAGGGGTTATGGCTAGTCGGCGGGGGTGGGTGGGTGGGGGAGGGGCTGGCCGAGGAGGGGTTATGGCTAGTCGGCAGGGGAGGGGGGGGAGGGGCGTGGCTGGCCGAGGAGTGGTTAAGGCTAGTCGGTGGGGGAGGGGGGCACGTGGCTTGCGGAGCTGGGGTTATGGCTAGTCGGCGGGGGGGCTTGGCTGGTGGAGGAGGGGTTATGGCTAGTCGGCTGGGGTGGGCGTGGCTGGCGGAGGAGGGGTTATGGCTAGTCGGTGGGGCGGGGCGTGGCTGGCGGAGGAGGGGTTATGGCTCGTCGGCGGGGGGGTGTGGCTGGCAGAGGAGGTGTTATGGCTAGTCGGCGGGAGAGGGGCGTGGCTGGCAGAGGAGGGGTTATCGCTAGTCGGCGGGGGGGGCGTGGCTGGTGGAGGAAGGGTTATGGTTAGTCGTCGGGGGGGCGTGGCTGTCAGAGGAGGGGTTATGGCTTGTCGTCGTGGGGGCGTGTCTGGCTGAGGAGGGGTTATGGCCAGTCGGCGGGGAGGGGCTTGGCTGGCAGAGGAGGGGTTATGGCTAGTCGGCCGGGGGGGCGTTGCTGGCCGAGGAGGGGTTATGGCTAGTCGGTGCAGGGAGGGGATTGGCTGGCGGAGGAGAGGTTATGGCTAGTCGGCGGGGGTGGGTGTGGCTGGCCGAGGAGTGGTTAAGGCTAGTCGGTGGGGGAGGGGGGCACGTGGCTTGCGGAGCTGGGGTTATGGCTAGTCGGCGGGGGGGCTTGGCTGGTGGAGGAGGGGTTATGGCTAGTCGGCTGGGGTGGGCGTGGCTGGTGGAGGAGGGGTTATGGCTAGTCTGCGGGTGGGGCGTGTCAGGTCGAGGAGGGGTTATGGCTAGTCGGCCGGGGGAGGGGCTTGGCTGGCGGAGGAGGGGTTATGGCTAGTCGGCGGCGGGGCGTGGCTGGCGGTGGGGTTATGGCTAGTCGGTGGGGGGGCACGTGGCTGGCGGAGGAGGGGTTATGGCTAGTCAGCGGGGGAGGGGCTTGGCTTGTGGAGCAGGGGTTAGTGCTAGTTGGCGGGGGGTGGCATGGCTGGCGGAGGAGGGGTTATGGCTAGTCGGCGGGGGTGTCGTGGTTGGCGGAGGAGGGGTTCTGGCTAGTCGGCGGGGGTGTCGTGGTTGGCGGAGGAGAGGTTATGGCTAGTCGGCGGGGGTGGGTGTTGCTGGCCGAGGAGGGGTTATGGCTAGTCGGCGGGGGGGGGGGGAGGGGCTGGCCGAGGAGGGGTTATGGCTAGTCGGCGGGGGGGGGGGGCTGGGCTGGCAAAGGAGGGGTTATGGCTAGTCGGCGGAGGTGCGTGGCTGGCGGAGGAGGGGTTATGGCTAGTCGGCGGGGGTGTCGTGGTTGGCGGAGGAGGGGTTCTGGCTAGTCGGCGGGGGAGGGGCTTGGCTGGCGGAGGAGAGGTTATGGCTAGTCGGCGGGGGGGCGTGGCTGGCGGAGGTGGGGTTATGGCTAGTCAGCGGGGGAGGGGCTTGGCTTGTGGAGCAGGGGTTAGGGCTAGTTGGCGGGGGGGGGGGTAGCATGGCTGGCGGAGGAGGGGTTATGGCTAGTCGGCGGGGGTGTCGTGGTTGGCGGAGGAGGGGTTCTGGCTCGTCGGCGGGGAGGGGCGTGGCTGGCCGAGGAGGGGTTATGGATAGTCGCTGGAGGGAGGGGATTGGCTTGCGGAGGAGAGCTTATGGCTAGTCGGCGGGGGTGGGTGTTGCTGGCCGAGGAGGGGTTATGGCTAGTCGGCGGGGGGGGGGGAGGGGCTGGCCGAGGAGGGGTTATGGCTAGTCGGCGGGGGGGGGCTGGGCTGGCCAAGGAGGGGTTATGGCTAGTCGGCGGAGGTGCGTGGCTGGCCGAGGAGGGTTTATGGCCAGTCGGCGGGGGGGGGGGGGGGGGTGGCGTTGGTGGCGGAGAAGGGGTTATGCCTAGTCGGCGGGGGTGGGTGTGGCTGGCCGAGGAGGGGTTATGGCTAGTCGGCGGGGGTGGGGGGGGTGGGGGAGGGGCTGGCCGATGAGGGGTTATGGCTAGTCGGCGGGGGAGGGGGGGAGGGGCGTGGCTGGCCGAGGAGTGGTTAAGGCTAGTCGGTGGGGGAGGGGGGCACGTGGCTTGCGGAGCTGGGGTTATGGCTAGTCGGCGGGGGGGCTTGGCTGGTGGAGGAGGGGTTATGGCTTGTCAGCTGGGGTGGGCGTGGCTGGCGGAGGAGGGGTTATGGCTAGTCGGCGGGGGCGGGGCGTGGCTGGCGGAGGAGGGGTTATGGCTCGTCGGCGGGGGGGGGGTGTGGCTGGCAGAGGAGGGGTTATGGCTAGTCGGCGGGAGAGGGGCGTGGCTGGCAGAGGAGGGGTTATCGCTAGTCGGCGGGGGGGCGTGGCTGGTGGAGGAAGGGTTATGGTTAGTCGTCGGGGGGGCGTGGCTGTCAGAGGAGGGGTTATGGCTAGTCGTCGTGGGGGCGTGTCTGGCTGAGGAGGGGTTATGTCCAGTCGGCGGGGAGGGGCTTGGCTGGCAGAGGAGGGGTTATGGCTAGTCGGCCGGGGGGGCGTTGCTGGCCGAGGAGGGGTTATGGCTAGTCGGTGCAGGGAGGGGATTGGCTGGCGGAGGAGAGGTTATGGCTAGTCGGCGGGGGTGGGTGTGGCTGGCCGAGGAGGGGTTATGGCTAGTCGGCGGGGGGGCGTGGCTGGCCGAGGAGGGGTTATGGCTAGTCGGTGGGAGGGGCGTTGCTGGCCGAGGAGGGGTTATGGCTAGTCGGTGGGGGAGGGGGGCGTGGCTGGCGTAGGAGGGGTTATGGCTAGTCGGCGGGGGGGGGGGTGTGGCTGGCGGAGGTGGGGTTATGGCTAGTCAGCGGGGGGTGGCGTGGCTGGCTGAGGAGGAGTTATGGCTCGTCAGCGGAGGGTTCGTGGCTGGCGGAGGAGGGATTATGGCTAGTCGGCGGGGGGAGGGGCGTGGCTGGCGGAGGAGGGATTATGGCTAGTCGGTGGGGGAGGGGGGCACGTGGCTGGCGGAGGAGGGGTTATGTCTAGTCGGCGGGGAGGGGCTTGGCTGGCGGAAGAGGGGATATGGCTAGTCGGTGGGGGGCCGTGGCTGGCGGAGGAGGGGTTATGGCTAGTCGGGGGGGGAAGTGGCTGGTCGAGGATGGGTCATGGCTAGTCGGCGGGGAGGGGCGTGGCTTGCGGAGGAGGGGTTATTGCTAGTCGGCGGGGGGCGTAGCTGGTCGCGGAGGGGTTTTGGCTAGTCGGCAGGGGTAGCGTGGCTGGCGGAGGAGGGGTTATGGCTGGTCGGTGGGGGGGCATGGCTGGCGGAGGAGGGGTTATTGCTAGTCGGTGGGGGGGCACGTGGCTGGCGGAGGAGGGGTTATGGCTAGTCAGCGGGGGAGGGGCTTGGCTTGTGGAGCAGGGGTTAGGGCTAGTTGGCGGGTGGGGTGTGTGGCTGTCGGAGGAGGGGTTCTGGCTAGTCGGCGCTGGGGCGTGGCTGTCGGAGGAGGGGTTATGGCTAGTCGGCGGAGGGGGGGGGTGCGTGGCTGATGGGGGAGGGGTTATGGCTAGTCTGCGGGTGGGGCGTGTCAGGTCGAGGATGGGTTATGGCTAGTCGGCCGGGGGAGGGGCTTGGCTGGCGGAGGAGGGGTTATGGCGAGTCGGCGGGGTGGCGTGGCTGGCGGAGGTGGGGTTATGGCTAGTCAGCGGGGGAGGGGCTTGGCTTGTGGAGCAGGGGTTAGGGCTAGTTGGCGGGGGGGGGTGGCATGGCTGGCGGAGGAGGGGTTATGGCTAGTCGGCGGGGGTGTCGTGGTTGGCGGAGGAGGGGTTCTGGCTCGTCGGCGGGGAGGGGCTTGGCTGGCGGAGGAGGGGTTATGGCTAGTCGGCGGGCGAGGGGCTTGGCTGGCGGATGAGGGGTTATGGCTAGTCGGCGGGGGGGTGTGGCTGGTAGAGGAGGGGGTATGGCTAGTCGGCGGGGGGAGGTGCCGTTGTCCGTGGGTGGCGTTAGAGGCGTGGAGCATTGTGGCAGACAGTGGTGGGAGGTATGTGATGGTAAGTGGCCAGCTGCAGGGGGAGCGGGTGGTGCTGGTCAATGTATTTGCCCCGAACTGGGACGATGCTGGTTTCATGCGGAATATGCTGAGCAAGATCCCAGACTTTGTGACAGGAGGCCTGATAATGGGGCGGGGGGGGGGGGGGGGTTAACACGGTGCTGAATCCGGCACTGGATAACTAGGTCTAGAATGGGCAGGAGGCCGGCGGCGGCTAAGATGTTGAGGGGGTTTATGGACCAGATGGGAGGGTTGGATCTATGGAGGTTAGCGAGGCCGGGAGCCAGGGAATTTTCATTCTTCTCCCACGTTCAGAAGGCCTATTCTCGGATTGATTGATTTGTTATGAGTAGGGCGCTGATTGCGAGAGTGGAAGATACTGAGTACTCGGCGATAGCCATTTCCCATCATGCTCTGCATTGGGTAGACCTCGAGCTGGGCAAGGACCGGGACCTGCACCCGCTTTGGCGCTTAGAGGTGGGGTTGCTGGCAGACGAGGAGGTGCGCGGGCGGGTCCGAGGATGTATAGAGAGATATCTGGAGGCCAACCACAATGGGGAGTTCCGAGTGGGAATGGTTTGGGAAGTACTGAAGGTGGTGGTTCGGGGAGAACTGATCTCCATTAGGGCCCATAGGGAGAGCAGAGAGCCGAGTCAGAGGGTGATGTTGGTGGGGGAGATGGTGAGGGTGGACGGGGAGATGGTGAGGGTGGACGGGGAGATGGTGAGGGTGGACGGGGAGATGGTGAGGGTGGACGGGCAGATGGTGAGGGTGGACGGGGAGATGGTGAGGGTGGACGGGGAGATGGTGAGGGCGGACGGGGAGATGGTCAGGGTGGACGGGGAGATGGTCAGGGTGGACGGGGAGATGGTGAGGGTGGAAGGGGAGATGGTGAGGGTGGACGGGGAGATGGTGAGGGTGGACGGGGAGATGGTGAGGGTGGACGGGGAGATGGTCAGGGTGGACGGGGAGATGGTGAGGGTGGACGGGGAGATGGTGAGGGTGGACGGGGAGATGGTGAGGGTGGACGGGGAGATGGTGAGGGTGGACGGGGAGATGGTGAGGGTGGACGGGGAGATGGTGAGGTTGGACGGGGAGATGGTGAGGGTGGACGGGGAGATGGTGAGGGTGGACGGGGAGATGGTGAGGGTGGACGGGGAGATGGTGAGGGTGGACGGGGAGATGGTGAGGGTGGACGGGGAGAAGGTGAGGGTGGACGGGGAGACGGTGAGGGTGGACGGGGAGATGGTGATGGTGGACGGGGAGATGGTGAGGGTGGACGGGGAGATGGTGAGGGTGGACGGGGAGATGGTGAGTGTGGACGGGGAGATGGTGAGGGTGGACGGGGAGATGGTGAGGGTGGACGGGGAGATGGTGAGGGTGGACGGGGAGATGGTGAGTGTGGACGGGGAGATGGTCAGGGTGGACGGGGAGATGGTCAGGGTGGACGGGGAGATGGTCAGGGTGGGTAGGAAGTACACCGAGGTTCCGGAGGAGGGATTGCTATGGGAGCGGCGCAGCCTCCAGGCTGAATCCGACCTGTTGACCACCAGGAAGACGGAGGCGCAGTGGAGGAAGGCACAGGGGTCGGTATATGAACATGGGGAAAAGGCGAGGCAGATGCTGGAGCACCAGCTTCGGAAGCGACATGCAGCCAGGGAGATTGGGGGAGTTAAGGATAGGGGAGGGAACATTGTGCGAAGTGGCGTAGGCATCAATGGGGTCTTCATGGACTTTAACAAGGAACTGTATTGGTCCATTCCCCCACTGGAGGAGGGAGGGACGGGTCGCTTCCTGGACTGGCTGAGATTCCCCAGGGTGGAGGAAGGGCAGGTGGGTGGATTGGGGGCACCGGTTGGGTTGGAGGAGTTGGTCAAAGGGATAGGGAGCATACAGGCGGGCAAGGCGCCGGGGCCGGATGGGTACCCGGTCCAATACTATTTGAAGCATGCAGAGCTGCTGGGCCCTCTGTTGGTTAGGACTGTGTGCCGCAGATCATCCACCAGGATCAGACGGGGTTCGTGAAAGGGAGGCAGTTGAATTCTAATGTACGGAGGCTCTTGAATGTCACAATAATGCTGGCGTTAGAAGGGGAGGCGGAGATAGTGGTGGCGCTGGACGCGGAGAAGGCCTTTCATAGGTCAAAGTGGGGGTACTTGTGGGAGGTGCTGGAAAGGTTTGGGTTTGGGGAGGGGGTTCGACAGGTGGGTTGAGTTACTATATGTGGCCCCGGTGATGAGTGGGAGCGGAGGGCCAGCAGCAGCAGCAACCCGGGGGGGGGGGGTGGGAGTGGGGGAGGGGCGAGGAGGGGGGAGGGGAGGGGGGAGTGAGGAGGGCAGGGGGAGGGGGAGGGGGGAGGGGGAGGGGGAGGGGGGAGTGAGGAGGAGGGGAGGGGGGTGAGGAGGAGGGGAGGGGGTGAGGAGGAGGGGAGGGGGGAGTGGGAGGGGGGAGTGAGGAGGAGGGGAGGAGGGGGGAGGACGGGAGGAGGGGGGAGGGGGAGGGGGGTGAGGAGGAGGGGAGGGGAGGGGAGGATGGTGGGAGGGGGAGGGGCGAGTGAGGAGGAGGGGAGGAGGGGGGAGGGGAGGGGAGGGGCGAGTGAGGAGGAGGGGAGGGGGAGGTGGAGGGGAGGGGGAGTGAGGAGGTGGGGAGGGGCAGGGGAGGGGGGAGTGGGGTAGGAGAGGACCAGCAGCACCCCGGGATGAGGGGGGGGGGTCCGTCCGTCTGTCCGTGTTGTTTGGTGGGCCGTGTATATTTGTTCAGTGTTGATGATTGGTGTTCATTTTTTTTTGCGTATTTTTTGTATTTTGTTATTGATATTTTGTGAAAATTTGAATAAAAATTATTGAAAAACAGAGGTGCCCTCCCCCCCTTCAAAAATACATTTACACTAATGAAAATATGTGTTGATTTGGAAATGGAAATGTAATTTGTGTTGTGATTGCTGTGATCTTTATTCTGCTGCCTGTTTAGCAAATGGCACCTTTTGGTTGACCCTTTCTGAATCCTTGTTGCTGTTGAGAAATTGTGATCTGCCCAATGGGCTTTCATGGAGGTTTGATCAGCAAAGTCTCAATCTGTCCTGCAGAATATTGTTATTTTATTCTCAGTTTAAGAGATACCAAATAAAAGATATTAACCCCACGGTGTTGCTGCGTGTCTGCTGGCTCTACCCCCTCTGGACGCGTCATCAGCCCCGTGCTGTCCGTGTGGGAATCTTGGCCACCGTCTCCCACTCGGCCGCGTGTGACTCATGGGGGCCGCCAGCTTGGCCACCGTCTCCCACTCGGCCGCGTGTGACTCATGGGGGCCGCCAGCTTGGCCACCGTCTCCCACTCGGCCGCGTGTGACTCATGGGGGCCGCCAGCTTGGCCACCGTCTCCCACTCGGCCGCGTGTGACTCATGGGGGCCGCCAGCTTGGCCACCGTCTCCCACTCGGCCGCGTGTGACTCATGGGGGCCGCCAGCTTGGCCACCGTCTCCCACTCGGCCGCGTGTGACTCATGGGGGCCGCCAGCTTGGCCACCGTCTCCCACTCGGCCGCGTGTGACTCATGGGGGCCGCCAGCTTGGCCACCGTCTCCCACTCGGCCGCGTGTGACTCATGGGGGCCGCCAGCTTGGCCACCGTCTCCCCCTCGGCCCGCCGCGTGTGACTCACGGGGACCGCCAGCGTGGACGCCATCTTCCTCACCGCCCGACACGTGTGACCGACGGCGCCTGCCATCTTCGGACCACCCCATCACCGCCGACCACGCCAGCTACCCGCAACCCAGCGCAGTCACCCTCGACCAGTCAAGACCCAAACACCTCAAGAGCTCCACGATGATCATCCGGTTTAATGGAAACGAAACACCTTGTCTGTTTGACTCCCGAAGCATGTAGAGCTTCATTCACCCAGAGACCTCTTTCCTGCCCTTCAAACAACTCCCTGTCTTCTGATTGGCACTCAGTACAAATCCGGGTGTACACTACCCCCAAACCTCGCAATACTGGGCGCCGAGTACGCCAACTTAAAACTATATGAACTCCCCGACCTCTGGGCTCGTCTGTTGTTGGGACTGGACTTCCAACGCAACCTCAGGAGCCTAGCCCTGAAGTTCGGTGGGCCCCTAACCCTTCTCACCATTTGTAACCTCGCGACCCTAAAGTCGACCCTCCCCCGGTCTCCGCAAATATCACTGCCGACTGGAATCCAGTCGCCCCCAGAAGCAGACGGTACAGTATCGAGGACAGGATGTTTATCAGGTCTGAGGTCCAGCGACTCTTGTGGGAAGGGATCATCGAGGCCAGTAATAGCCCCTGAAGAGCTCAGGTGGGGTCGGCAGGACCGGGGAAAAGACCCGGATGGTTGTAAACTACATCCAAACCATAAACCGGTACACGCACCTCGATGCATAACCACTTCCCCGGATTGCAGACATGGTAAACCACATCGCTCACTACCGGGTCTTCTCAATAGTGGATCTGAAGTCTGCATACCACCAGCTGCCAATCCGCCCGGAGTGCTGCCACTACACGGCGTTCCAGGCAGACGGCCGGCTTCCATTTCCTCCGGGTCCACTTCGGTGTCACAAATGGGGTCTCGGTCTTCCAAAGAACGATGGGCCGAATGGTGAACCAGTACGGGCTGCGGGCCACATTTCCGTACTTGGACAACGTCACCATCTGCGGCCACGACCAGCAGGACCACGACGCCAACCTCCAGAAATTACTCCAAAGCACCCAAGCCCTGAACCTGACATATAACGCGGAGAAATGCTTATCCGCACAACCAGACTAGCCATCCTCGGTTACCTCATGGAAAACGGAGTTCTAGGACCCGACCCCGACAGCATGCGCCCCCTCCTGCAGCTCCCCCTTCCCAACTGCCCCAAGGCCCGGAAAAGGTGCCTCGGATTCTTTTCCTATTATACCCAGTGGGTCCCCAACTATGCGGACAAAGCCCACCCACTGATCAAAACTAGCACCTTCCCACTGGGGGCTGATGCCAGCCAGGCCTTCAGCTGCATCAAGGCAGATATTGCCAAAGCTGCAATGCACGCGGTGAATGGGTCCATCCCCTTCCAGGTGGAGAGCGATGCGTCAGAGGTCTCCCTCACCGCTACCCTCGATCAGGCGGGCAGGCCAGTAGCATTTCTCTCCCGTACCCTCAACGCCTCCGAAATTCGACACTCCTCAGTCCAAAAAGATGCCCAAGCCATCGTGGAAGCCGTACGGCACTGGAGGCACTACCTCGCTGGTAGGAGCTTTACCCTCGTCACCGACCAATGATCGGTAGCCTTCATGTTTGATAATACACAGCGGGGCAAGATCAAGAGCGATAAGTTCCTGAGGTGGAGAATCGAACCGTCCACCTATAATTACGATATAGTATATCATCCTCGGAAGCTCAATGAACCCCCAGATGCCCTGTCCCGTGGCACATGCGCCAGCGGGCAAACTGACCGACTGCGGGCTATCCACGATAACCTCTGCCACTCGGGGGTCACCCTGCTCCTCCACTCCATTAAAGCCGCAACCTGCCGGACTCCACCGAGGAGGTCACGGGCCATGACCAGGGACTGCAAAATCTGTGTGGTGTAAACCGCACTTCTATCGACAGGATAAGGCCCACCTGGGAAAGCCATCCGGCCCTTTGAGAGCCTCAGTATCAACTTCAAAGGGCCCTTCCCCTTTACCAACCGCAACACGGATTTCCAAAACGTTGTTGACGAATTCTCCATCTTCCCCTTTGCCGTCCCCTGCCCCAACATGACCGCACCCATCATCATTAAGGCCCTGCATATTGTCTTCACCCTGTTCAGTTCCCCACTTACGTCCACAGTGACCGGGGCCCCTCGTTTATGAGCGATGGACTGCCTCAGTACCTGCTCGGTAAGGGCATTGCCTCGAACAGGACTACCAGTTATAACCCCAGGGGAAACGGACAGGTGGAGAAGGAGAACGTGACTGTCTGGAAGGCCGCCCTCCTGGCCCTACGGTCTAGGAAGCTCCCAGTTCCCCACTGGCAGGAGGTCCTCCCCGACGCGCTCCACTCCATTAGGTCCCTCCTTTGCACGGCCACGAAGGACACCCCTCATGGCCGCCTGTTTATTTTCCCCAGGAAATCCACCTCCGGGGTCTTTGCTGAAGTCAGCGGGGCCCGTCCTACTCCTCAAACACGTCAGGAGCCATACGTCCGACCACCGGGTGGAGAGGGTCCAGCTCCTTCACACCAACCCCCAGTACGCAAACGTAGAACCCCCGACGGCCGACCTGATACGGTTTCCCTCCGGGACCAGGCACCCGCAGGTTCCATCACATCCTCAACCTACACCCCAACCTACGCCGACCAGTGGCCCCGCCCCTACATGTCCTCCGCACCCCATCCTTTACTCGCTCCCCCTTCACTGACCCACAGGAACGAAGCTCCAGAAGACACGCTCCCAGAGTCCACGTCTGTGCCCGCACCAGCGAGTTCCCCAGCCGTGCCCGCACGGATGGGTTTGACACCCGGCCAGCTGGGAAACCAGAGCTCCGGCGATCACAGCGCACGATCAGGGAGCCGGACAGACTGAACCTGTGAACCCTTCACCCCCGCCGGACTCACATGGGGTTATGTGGTGAACGTATTGTACTAACTATTCACCATGTATGTAACTGTACCACGCTGTTGCCCATGTGGGCTCCAGCTATGGACCATTGTACGATATTACCTAACTGTATCCTGCTGGGGCCTGTGTGGGCTCCGTCCCTGGCTCCTCCCCTTAAGGGGAGGTATAATGAGCAGCTGCCCTGTAGGCACCTCTCAGTAGCAGAGCAGTCGCAGGCAGTCACTGTTCTAGTTGATTGAAACCGCAGTTTACTTCCACACACTGACTCGCGTGAATCGATGGTCGCATGACTCCTCAGTCTGTGTTTCATTCTGTCTCTCCCTCGCTGACTACCTAACTCTTCCCCGTCTCCCTCTCTCTCTGTGTATCTCTCTGTATCTCTCTCTCTCCCTCCATCCCTACCTTTCTGTCTTTGTCTGTCTCTCCCTCACTCTGTTGCCGTACCAGCCTCCCTGAACAGGTGCCGGAATGTGGTGACTAGGGGATTTTCACAGTAACTTCATTTGTAGCCTACTTCTAACAATAAGCGATTTCATTCATTTATTCATTCATTCACTCATTCATTCATTCATTTCATTCATTCTCTGTCTCTCTGACTGGCTGACATTCTTTATCTCTCTCTCTCTCTATTTCCGTCCCTGCCTTTCTGTTTTTGCCAGTCTCTCCCTCACTCTATCTCTCTCTCTGACTGTCTGCCTCTCTCTCTCTCTCTCTCTCTCTCTCTCTCTATCTCTCTCTCTCTCTCTCTCTCTCGATTTCCGTCCCTGCCTTTCTGTCTCGGCCAGACTATCCCTCACTCTATCTCTCTCTCTAACTGTCTGCCTCTCTCTCTCTCTCTCTCTATCCCTTTGTCTCTCCCTCCGCCCATGCCTTTCTGTTTCTTCCAGTCTCTCCCTCACTTTATCTCTCTCTCTAACTGTCTGCCTCTTTCTCTCTCTCTCTCTATCCCTTTCTATATCTCTCTCTGACTGCCTGCTCTCTCTCTCTCCCTCTATCCCTGCCTTTCTGTCTCTGCCAGTCTCTCCCTCATTCTATCTCTCTCTCTGACTGTCTGCTTCTCTCTCTGTCTATCCCTCTCACTCTATTTCCGTCCCTGCCTTTCTGTCTCTGCCAGTCTCTCCCTCACTCTATCTCTCTCTCTGACTGTCTGCTTCTCTCTCTGTCTATCCCTCTCTCTCCCTCCGCCCCTGCCTTTCTGTCTCTGCCAGTCTCTCCCTCACTCTATCTCTCTCTCTGACTGTCTGCTTCTCTCTCTGTCTATCCCTCTCTCTCCCTACGCCCCTGCCTTTCTGTCTCTGCCAGTCTCTCCCTCACTCTATCTCTCTCTCTGACTGTCTGCTTCTCTCTATGTCTATCCCTCTCTCTCTCCCTCCGCCCCAGCCTTTCTGTCTCTGCCAGACTCTCGAACTCTCTCGCTCTCTGCCTGACTCTTTATCTCTCTCTCCCTCTTTATCTCCCTGATGTGACCATCAATTTACTCGAGACACGGTAGGAAGTAAACTGTGGCTTTAATAGACTTGCAACTGAGCCTGCCTGCAACCAGAAGAACAGGGCAGACTCACAAGGCTGCAGCATATTAAATTTCCGGTAGTGGGAGGGGCCATGGGCGGAGCCATGGGTGGAGCCGAGGGTGGAGCCCTGTACAAGCTCCTCATCTCCCGCTGTAGCCAGAGCCGAGCAACGGCTGACAGACAGAGCCCACAGGGACACGATACAATACAGTGTGAATTACATGATGTACATTCACCACATTCACCCCCTGTAAAAAAAATCAAGTCCGGCCGGGGTGACGGGTCTACAGGTTGAGCCGGTTCTGTGGCCGAGTCGTCCTTTGGGATCGGTGGAGCACCGGGGTTGCAGCCTCTTTGGGTGGCTGGATGGTGACGGTCGGTGTGGGTATGAGGGTGGCATCCGGGGGAGTTTCGGTCCGAGCTTCGTTCCTGACCGGTGCGACGGGCGGAGGGGGGCGCAGGAAACCTATAGGGGTGGGGGCACCGAGCGTGGGCAGGGATCCTATAGGTGTGGGGGCACCGAGCGGAGATCCAGCAGAGGGCAGCAGAGTAGAGCTACTGATCAGCTGTTCTGGGGAAATTTGCATACGTGCAGTGCGGTCAGCCTAAGTTGAAGGTGAATCTGCGAAGGGGACCCGAGGAGTTTGAGTGAAGGCAATCATCCAGCAGAGGGCAGCAGAGTAGAGCTACTGATCAGCTGTTCTGGGGAAATTTGCATACGTGCAGTGCGGTCAGCCTAAGTTGAAGGTGAATCTGCGAAGGGGACCCGAGGAGTTTGAGTGAAGGCAATCATCCAGCAGAGGGCAGCAGAGTAGAGCTACTGATCAGCTGTTCTGGGGAAATTTGCATACGTGCAGTGCGGTCAGCCTAAGTTGAAGGTGAATCTGCGAAGGGGACCCGAGGAGTTTGAGTGAAGGCAATCATCCAGCAGAGGGCAGCAGAGTAGAGCTACTGATCAGCTGTTCTGGGGAAATTTGCATACGTGCAGTGCGGTCAGCCTAAGTTGAAGGTGAATCTGCGAAGGGGACCCGAGGAGTTTGAGTGAAGGCAATCATCCAGCAGAGGGCAGCAGAGTAGAGCTACTGATCAGCTGTTCTGGGGAAATTTGCATACGTGCAGTGCGGTCAGCCTAAGTTGAAGGTGAATCTGCGAAGGGGACCCGAGGAGTTTGAGTGAAGGCAATCATCCAGCAGAGGGCAGCAGAGTAGAGCTACTGATCAGCTGTTCTGGGGAAATTTGCATACGTGCAGTGCGGTCAGCCTAAGTTGAAGGTGAATCTGCGAAGGGGACCCGAGGAGTTTGAGTGAAGGCAATCATCCAGCAGAGGGCAGCAGAGTAGAGCTACTGATCAGCTGTTCTGGGGAAATTTGCATACGTGCAGTGCGGTCAGCCTAAGTTGAAGGTGAATCTGCGAAGGGGACCCGAGGAGTTTGAGTGAAGGCAATCATCCAGCAGAGGGCAGCAGAGTAGAGCTACTGATCAGCTGTTCTGGGGAAATTTGCATACGTGCAGTGCGGTCAGCCTAAGTTGAAGGTGAATCTGCGAAGGGGACCCGAGGAGTTTGAGTGAAGGCAATCATCCAGCAGAGGGCAGCAGAGTAGAGCTACTGATCAGCTGTTCTGGGGAAATTTGCATACGTGCAGTGCGGTCAGCCTAAGTTGAAGGTGAATCTGCGAAGGGGACCCGAGGAGTTTGAGTGAAGGCAATCATCCAGCAGAGGGCAGCAGAGTAGAGCTACTGATCAGCTGTTCTGGGGAAATTTGCATACGTGCAGTGCGGTCAGCCTAAGTTGAAGGTGAATCTGCGAAGGGGACCCGAGGAGTTTGAGTGAAGGCAATCATCCAGCAGAGGGCAGCAGAGTAGAGCTACTGATCAGCTGTTCTGGGGAAATTTGCATACGTGCAGTGCGGTCAGCCTAAGTTGAAGGTGAATCTGCGAAGGGGACCCGAGGAGTTTGAGTGAAGGCAATCATCCAGCAGAGGGCAGCAGAGTAGAGCTACTGATCAGCTGTTCTGGGGAAATTTGCATACGTGCAGTGCGGTCAGCCTAAGTTGAAGGTGAATCTGCGAAGGGGACCCGAGGAGTTTGAGTGAAGGCAATCATCCAGCAGAGGGCAGCAGAGTAGAGCTACTGATCAGCTGTTCTGGGGAAATTTGCATACGTGCAGTGCGGTCAGCCTAAGTTGAAGGTGAATCTGCGAAGGGGACCCGAGGAGTTTGAGTGAAGGCAATCATCCAGCAGAGGGCAGCAGAGTAGAGCTACTGATCAGCTGTTCTGGGGAAATTTGCATACGTGCAGTGCGGTCAGCCTAAGTTGAAGGTGAATCTGCGAAGGGGACCCGAGGAGTTTGAGTGAAGGCAATCATCCAGCAGAGGGCAGCAGAGTAGAGCTACTGATCAGCTGTTCTGGGGAAATTTGCATACGTGCAGTGCGGTCAGCCTAAGTTGAAGGTGAATCTGCGAAGGGGACCCGAGGAGTTTGAGTGAAGGCAATCATCCAGCAGAGGGCAGCAGAGTAGAGCTACTGATCAGCTGTTCTGGGGAAATTTGCATACGTGCAGTGCGGTCAGCCTAAGTTGAAGGTGGTTTGTGGAGAGGCTGTTGGCAAGTGACAGTTAAACCCGAAACACTTCGTGAGTGTTTCCCACCCTACCTCCTCCTCTAACCAACCCCCCCCTCCCCACGGTGGTTGGGAAGCGGGAGCAGGGGCCTGTCGTGAAGGTGAGTGAGTGCCTTTAAATTTGCTTACCTTTGAGCGGGAGCAGGGTTTGAGGTAATATCAGGTAAGCTCTTCCTTTCTTTTTCTTTTTCTTGTTATTTTTTAAATCTAGAGGTGATGTCAGGGAAGGCAGTACAATGCTCCTCCTGCAGAATGTTTGAGGTGAGGGACGCCGTCAGTGTCCCTGCTGATTTCATCTGTGGGAAGTGCACCCAACTCCAGCTCCTCAAAAACCGTGTTAGGGACCTGGAGCTTGAGCTGGATGAACTTCGGATCATTCGGGAGGCAGAGGGGGTCATAGATAGGAGCTTCAGGGAAATAGTTACACCAAAGACTGGAGATAGATGGGTAACTGTAAGAGGGACTGGGAAGAAGCAGTCAGTGCAGGGACCCCCTGCGGTCGTTCCCCTGAGTAACAAGTATACCGTTTTGGATACTTGTGGGGGGGACGACTTACCAGGGGTAAGCCATGGGGTACGGGCCTCTGGCACGGAGTCTGTCCCTGTTGCTCAGAAGGGAAGGGGGGAAAGGAGTAGAACATTAGTAATTGGGGACTCAATAGTCAGGGGCACAGATAGGAGATTTTGTGGGAGCGAGAGAGACTCACGTTTGGTATGTTGCCTCCCAGGTGCAAGGGTACGTGATGTCTCGGATCGTGTTTTCCGGGTCCTTAAGGGGGAGGGGGAGCAGCCCCAAGTCGTAGTCCACATTGGCACTAACGACATAGGTAGGAAAGGGGACAAGGATGTCAGGCAGGCCTTTAGGGAGCTAGGATGGAAGATCAGAGCGAGAACAAACAGAGTTGTTATCTCTGGGTTGTTGCCCGTGCCACGTGATAGTGAGATGAGGAATAGGGAGAGAGAGCAATTAAACACGTGGCTACAGGGATGGTGCAGGCGGGAGGGATTCAGATTTCTGGATAACTGGGGCTCTTTCTGGGGAAGGTGGGACCTCTATAGACAGGATGGTCTACATCTGAACCTGAGGGGCACCAATATCCTGGGGG
>NW_024055581.1:0-48421 GCF_902713615.1 Scyliorhinus canicula | reverse complement strand
CCAGTGATGCCCCCCCCCCAGGGATGGGCAATAAATGCTGCTCCTGCCAGTGATGCCCCCCCCCAGGGATGGGCAATAAATGCTGCTCCTGCCAGTGATGCCCCCCCCCCAGGGATGGGCAATAAATGCTGCTCCTGCCAGTGATGCCCCCCCCCCCAGGGATGGGCAATAAATGCTGCTCCTGCCAGTGATGCCCCCCCCCCTCAGGGATGGGCAATAAATGCTGCTCCTGCCAGTGATGCCCCCCCCCAGGGATGGGCAATAAATGCTGCTCCTGCCAGTGATGCCCCCCCCCCAGGGATGGGCAATAAATGCTGCTCCTGCCAGTGATGCCCATGAACAAATGAAACAGACGAGTTTTGGCCGATATTCACAGGAATTTAGAAGAATGAGAGGGGATCTGATTGAAACACGTCAGAATTTTATATGGCTGGATAGACGGGATGCAGGGATGCTGTTTGCTCTGTCTGGGTCCATCTAGAACAAGGGCCCACAATCTCAGGATACCGGGTAACCCATTTATGACGGAGATGATGAGAGATTTCTTGATGCAGAGGGTGATGTACCTGTGGATTCTCTATCATTGAATGATTTGGAGGGTAATCACTGAATCTGCTTCAATATATTTCTTCCTACTCACAGTGAGAATGGGGTTTGAGGATAGTGCAAGAGTATGGTATTGAGTTAGATTATCAGCCATGACAATGTTGAAGGGCGGATCAGCTCCAAAGTGCCGATTGGCCCACATCTCCTCCATTTTTTTACATTTCTATGTTTCTCCATGTATGTATCTGTGATTCTGTCTCTCTATCCCTGTTACCAGCTTTGATAATCATCCTCTATCCTCCTGTATTTCTGTAATTCTCTCTCTCGGTCTCCGTTTCCATATGTTGCACTGATTGCAACTTCATACAGAGTGTGGAAGGTTGGTGAGAAGAGGGGCTGGTTTAGCTCACTAGGGGCTGGTTTAGCTCACGAGTGGCTGGTTTAGCTCACTAGTGGCTGGTTTAGCTCACTAGGGGCTGTGTTAGCTCACTAGGGGATGGTTTAGCTCACTAGGGGCTGGGTTAGCTCACTAGGGGATGGTTTAGCTCACTAGGGGATGGTTTAGCTCACTAGGGGATGGTTTAGCTCACTAGGGGATGGTTTAGCTCACTAGGGGATGGTTTAGCTCACTAGGGGCTGGGTTAGCTCACTAGGGGCTGGTTTAGCTCACTAGGGGCTGGTTTAGCTCACTAGGGGCTGGGTTAGCTCACTAGGGGCTGGTTTAGCTCACTAGGGGATGGTTTAGCTCACTAGGGGCTGGGTTAGCTCACTAGGGGCTGGTTTAGCTCACTAGGGGCTGGTTTAGCTCACTAGGGGCTGGGTTAGCTCACTAGGGGCTGGTTTAGCTCACTAGGGGATGGTTTAGCTCACTAGGGTCTGGTTTAGCTCACTAGGGGATGGTTTAGTTCACTAGGGGCTGGTTTAGCTCACTAGGGGCTGGTTTAGCTCACTCGGGGCTGGTTTAGCTCACTAGGGGATGGTTTAGCTCACTAGGGGATGGTTTAGTTCACTAGGGGCTGGTTTAGCTCACTAGGGGCTGGTTTAGCTCACTAGGGGATGGTTTAGCTCACTAGGGGATGGTTTAGTTCACTAGGGGCTGGTTTAGCTCACTAGAGGATGGTTTATCTCACTAGGGGCTGGTTTAGCTCACTAGGGGATGGTTTAGCTCACTAGGGGATGGTTTAGCTCACTAGGGGCTGGTTTAGCTCACTAGGGGCTGGTTTAGCTCACTAGGGGCTGGTTTAGCTCACTAGGGGCTGGTTTAGTTCACTAGGTGCTGGTTTAGCTCACTAGGGGATGGTTTAGCTCACTAGGGGCTGGTTTAGCTCACTAGGAGCTGGTTTAGTATACTAGGGGATGGTTTAGCTCACTAGGGGCTGGTTTAGCTCACTAGGGGCTGGTTTAGCTCACTAGGGGATGGTTTAGCTCTCTAGGGGATGGTTTAGTTCACTAGGGGCTGGTTTAGCTCACTAGGGGCTGGTTTAGCTCACTAGGGGATGGTTTAGCTCACTAGGGGATGGTTTAGCTCACTAGGGGATGGTTTAGCTCACTAGGGGCTGGTTTAGCTCACTAGGGGCTGGTTTAGCTCACTAGGGGCTGGTTTAGCTCACTAGGGGCTGGTTTAGTTCACTAGGTGCTGGTTAGGTCACTGGGGGATGGTTTAGCTCACTAGGGGCTGGTTTAGCTCACTAGGAGCTGGTTTAGTATACTAGGGGATGGTTTAGCTCACTAGGGGCTGGTTCAGCTCACTAGGGGATGGTTTAGCTCACTAGGGGATAGTTTAGCTCACTGGGGGCTGGTTTAGCTCACTAGGGGATGGTTTAGCTCACTAGGGGCTGGTTTAGCTCACTAGGGGCTGGTTTAGCTCACTAGGGGCTGGTTTAACTCACTAGGGGATGGTTTAGCTCACTAGGGGCTGGTTTAGCTCACTAGGGGCTGGTTTAGCTCACTCGGGGATGGTTTAGCTCACTGAGCTAAATCGCTGGCTTTTAAAGCAGACCAAGCAGGCCAGCAGCTCGGTTCGATTCCCGTTCCAGCCTCCCCGGACAGGCGCCGGAATGTGGCGACTAGGGGCTTTTCACAGTAACTTCATTGCCTACTTGTGACAATAAGCGATTTTCATTTCATTTTCATTTCAATAGGAATTCAGAGGAGGGGAAGGAGGTTCTCCTATTTTTAACTTTGCCACCCTGTTGGAATTGGATTTTGGTCTCCTGCAGAGATGGAGGTGAGCTGTTAATGAACACACGGAAGGTAAGTGGTCAAGGTCTATTGTCCAATGGTGTAAAATTGTCCTGCAGTTTGTGAGAAGTTTAATAAATGTAGCCAAAACAAAGTAATTGAAGAATCTAACCAATGAAAGACTGCCCCCCGAATTCTGTGCCCCTGGGGCTGAGGGATTCTCCGTCCCACCAGTTGGCCAATGGGGTTTCCCATTGTGGATAGCTCCAGCCGTTGGGTAATCCCCAGGAATGGGTGCGCTGCCGGCGAAACAGAGAATCCCGACAGAGGAGAATCCAGCCCCATGAGTATGGCAGGCGAGGTAATGTGTCAAGGCCGCAGTATACAGAAGCTCGTAGATACTGGTGTTAGCCAGGACAAGCACATCTGCAGTAAGTGTCTGCCTTTTGAGGAGTTTCGACTCAGAGTTATTGAACGGGAGGCTGATAAAGAACAAAGAACAAAGAAAAGTACAACAAAGGAACAGGCCCTTCGGCCCTCCAATCCTGCGCCGACCATGCTGCCCGTCTAAACTAAAATCTTCTACACTTCCGGGGTCCGTATCCCTCTATTCCCAAACTATTCATGTATTTCTCAAGATGCCCCTTAAACATCACTATCGTCCCGGCTTCCACCACCTCCTCCGGCAGCGAGTTCCAGGCACCCACTATCCTGTCTGTAAAAAACTTGCCTTGTCCATCTCCTCTAAACCTTGCCCCTCGCAGTGATCTGCGGACACTGAGACACATTGGGGATGGGGGGGGGGGGGGGGGGGGGTAAGAATTACCTCGAACTGTTGCTTCAAGAGATGGTCACACCCCTTCGGATAGGACCTTCTGCTTTGGAAAGTGGTCAGCCACAGGAAGGTATGTCTGTACCTGACACAGATAAGGGGACCCCCGAGAGGAGGAGTTTAGTTGTTTCAGCCACTGCCATTATCCAACAGGTTCCAGGTTCTTTCAGCTGGTTGGTATGAGGGAAATGGCTGCAGGATGGATGAGCTGTCAAACCATGGCCGTGTAGAACATGAAGCCATTCAAATGGAGGGAGGACTGGTGTAGTAGTAGGGGACAGTAAAGTGAGGGGATTGACATTGTTCCCCATAGGAAAGAGGGAAATTCCAGAGTCTGCATCGTCAGAATGAGGGGCTAGGTACCAGCGACATAGACAGGAGGCTCTGCATCGTCAGTATGAGGGGCTAGGCACCAGCGACATAGACAGGAGGTTCTGCATCGTCAGTATGAGGGGCTAGGCACCAGCGACATAGACAGGAGGCTCTGCATCGTCAGTATGAGGGGCTAGGTACCAGCGACATAGACAGGAGGCTCTGCATCGTCAGTATGAGGGGCTAGGCTCCAGCGACATAGACAGGAGGTTCTGCATCGTCAGTATGAAGGGGCTAGCTACCAGCGACATAGACAGGAGGTTCTGCATCGTCAGTATGAGGGGCTAGGCACCAGCGACATAGACAGGAGGCTCTGCATCGTCAGTATGAGGGCTAGGCACCAGCGACATAGACAGGAGGCTCTGCATCGTCAGTATGAGGGGCTAGGCACCAGCGACATAGACAGGAGGCTCTGCATCGTCAGTATGAGGGGCTAGGCACCAGCGACATAGACAGGAGGCTCTGCATCGTCAGTATGAGGGGCTAGGCACCAGCGACATAGACAGGAGGCTCTGCATCGTCAGTATGAGGGGCTAGGCACCAGCGACATAGACAGGAGGCTCTGCATCGTCAGTATGAGGGGCTAGGCACCAGCGACATAGACAGGAGGCTCTGCATCGTCAGTATGAGGGGCTAGGCACCAGCGACATAGACAGGAGGCTCTGCATCGTCAGTATGAGGGGCTAGGTACCAGCGACATAGACAGGAGGCTCTGCATCGTCAGTATGAGGGGCTAGGCACCAGCGACATAGACAGGAGGCTCTGCATCGTCAGTATGAGGGGCTAGGCTCCAGCGACATAGACAGGAGGCTCTGCATCGTCAGTATGAGGGGCTAGGCACCAGCGACATAGACAGGAGGCTCTGCATCGTCAGTATGAGGGGCTAGGCTCCAGCGACATAGACAGGAGGCTCTGCATCGTCAGTATGAGGGGCTAGGCACCAGCGACATAGACAGGAGGCTCTGCATCGTCAGTATGAGGGGCTAGGCACCAGCGACATAGACAGGAGGCTCTGCATCGTCAGTATGAGGGGCTAGGCACCAGCGACATAGACAGGAGGCTCTGCATCGTCAGTATGAGGGGCTAGGCACCAGCGACATAGACAGGAGGCTCTGCATCGTCAGTATGAGGGGCTAGGCACCAGCGACATAGACAGGAGGCTCTGCATCGTCAGTATGAGGGGCTAGGTACCAGCGACATAGACAGGAGGCTCTGCATCGTCAGTATGAGGGGCTAGGCACCAGCGACATAGACAGGAGGCTCTGCATCGTCAGTATGAGGGGCTAGGCACCAGCGACATAGACAGGAGGCTTCTGCATCGTCAGTATGAGGGGCTAGGCACCAGCGACATAGACAGGAGGCTCTGCATCGTCAGTATGAGGGGCTAGGCACCAGCGACATAGACAGGAGGCTCTGCATCGTCAGTATGAGGGGCTAGGCACCAGCGACATAGACAGGAGGCTCTGCATCGTCAGTATGAGGGGCTAGGCACCAGCGACATAGACAGGAGGCTCTGCATCGTCAGTATGAGGGGCTAGGTACCAGCGACATAGACAGGAGGCTCTGCATCGTCAGTATGAGGGGCTAGGTACCAGCGACATAGACAGGAGGCTCTGCATCGTCAGTATGAGGGGCTAGGCACCAGCGACATAGACAGGAGGCTCTGCATCGTCAGTATGAGGGGCTAGGCACCAGCGACATAGACAGGAGGCTCTGCATCGTCAGTATGAGGGGCTAGGCACCAGCGACATAGACAGGAGGCTCTGCATCGTCAGTATGAGGGGCTAGGCACCAGCGACATAGACAGGAGGCTCTGCATCGTCAGTATGAGGGGCTAGGTACCAGCGACATAGACAGGAGGCTCTGCATCGTCAGTATGAGGGGCTAGGCACCAGCGACATAGACAGGAGGCTCTGCATCGTCAGTATGAGGGGCTAGGCACCAGCGACATAGACAGGAGGCTCTGCATCGTCAGTATGAGGGGCTAGGCACCAGCGACATAGACAGGAGGCTCTGCATCGTCAGTATGAGGGGCTAGGCACCAGCGACATAGACAGGAGGCTCTGCATCGTCAGTATGAGGGGCTAGGCACCAGCGACATAGACAGGAGGCTCTGCATCGTCAGTATGAGGGGCTAGGCACCAGCGACATAGACAGGAGGCTCTGCATCGTCAGTATGAGGGGCTAGGTACCAGCGACATAGACAGGAGGCTCTGCATCGTCAGTATGAGGGGCTAGGCACCAGCGACATAGACAGGAGGCTCTGCATCGTCAGTATGAGGGGCTAGGCACCAGCGACATAGACAGGAGGCTCTGCATCGTCAGTATGAGGGGCTAGGCACCAGCGACATAGACAGGAGGCTCTGCATCGTCAGTATGAGGGGCTAGGTACCAGCGACATAGACAGGAGGCTCTGCATCGTCAGTATGAGGGGCTAGGCACCAGCGACATAGACAGGAGGCTCTGCATCGTCAGTATGAGGGGCTAGGCACCAGCGACATAGACAGGAGGCTCTGCATCGTCAGTATGAGGGGCTAGGCACCAGCGACATAGACAGGAGGCTCTGCATCGTCAGTATGAGGGGCTAGGCACCAGCGACATAGACAGGAGGCTCTGCATCGTCAGTATGAGGGGCTAGGCACCAGCGACATAGACAGGAGGCTCTGCATCGTCAGTATGAGGGGCTAGGCACCAGCGACATAGACAGGAGGCTCTGCATCGTCAGTATGAGGGGCTAGGTACCAGCGACATAGACAGGAGGCTCTGCATCGTCAGTATGAGGGGCTAGGCACCAGCGACATAGACAGGAGGCTCTGCATCGTCAGTATGAGGGGCTAGGCACCAGCGACATAGACAGGAGGCTCTGCATCGTCAGTATGAGGGGCTAGGCACCAGCGACATAGACAGGAGGCTCTGCATCGTCAGTATGAGGGGCTAGGCACCAGCGACATAGACAGGAGGCTCTGCATCGTCAGTATGAGGGGCTAGGCTACCAGCGACATAGACAGGAGGCTCTGCATCGTCAGTATGAGGGGCTAGGTACCAGCGACATAGACAGGAGGCTCTGCATCGTCAGTATGAGGGGCTAGGCACCAGCGACATAGACAGGAGGCTCTGCATCGTCAGTATGAGGGGCTAGGCACCAGCGACATAGACAGGAGGCTCTGCATCGTCAGTATGAGGGGCTAGGCACCAGCGACATAGACAGGAGGCTCTGCATCGTCAGTATGAGGGGCTAGGCACCAGCGACATAGACAGGAGGTTCTGCATCGTCAGTATGAGGGGCTAGGCACCAGCGACATAGACAGGAGGCTCTGCATCGTCAGTATGAGGGGCTAGGCACCAGCGACATAGACAGGAGGCTCTGCATCGTCAGTATGAGGGGCTAGGCACCAGCGACATAGACAGGAGGCTCTGCATCGTCAGTATGAGGGGCTAGGCACCAGCGACATAGACAGGAGGCTCTGCATCGTCAGTATGAGGGGCTAGGTACCAGCGACATAGACAGGAGGTTCTGCATCGTCAGTATGAGGGGCTAGGCACCAGCGACATAGACAGGAGGCTCTGCATCGTCAGTATGAGGGGCTAGGCACCAGCGACATAGACAGGAGGCTCTGCATCGTCAGTATGAGGGGCTAGGCACCAGCGACATAGACAGGAGGCTCTGCATCGTCAGTATGAGGGGCTAGGCACCAGCGACATAGACAGGAGGTTCTGCATCGTCAGTATGAGGGGCTAGGCACCAGCGACATAGACAGGAGGCTCTGCATCGTCAGTATGAGGGGCTAGGTACCAGCGACATAGACAGGAGGCTCTGCATCGTCAGTATGAGGGGCTAGGCACCAGCGACATAGACAGGAGGCTCTGCATCGTCAGTATGAGGGGCTAGGCACCAGCGACATAGACAGGAGGCTCTGCATCGTCAGTATGAGGGGCTAGGCACCAGCGACATAGACAGGAGGCTCTGCATCGTCAGTATGAGGGGCTAGGTACCAGCGACATAGACAGGAGGCTCTGCATCGTCAGTATGAGGGGCTAGGCACCAGCGACATAGACAGGAGGCTCTGCATCGTCAGTATGAGGGGCTAGGCACCAGCGACATAGACAGGAGGCTCTGCATCGTCAGTATGAGGGGCTAGGCACCAGCGACATAGACAGGAGGCTCTGCATCGTCAGTATGAGGGGCTAGGCACCAGCGACATAGACAGGAGGCTCTGCATCGTCAGTATGAGGGGCTAGGCACCAGCGACATAGACAGGAGGTTCTGCATCGTCAGTATGAGGGGCTAGGCACCAGCGACATAGACAGGAGGTTCTGCATCGTCAGTATGAGGGCTAGGCACCAGCGACATAGACAGGAGGCTCTGCATCGTCAGTATGAGGGGCTAGGCACCAGCGACATAGACAGGAGGCTCTGCATCGTCAGTATGAGGGGCTAGGTACCAGCGACATAGACAGGAGGTTCTGCATCGTCAGTATGAGGGGCTAGGCACCAGCGACATAGACAGGAGGCTCTGCATCGTCAGTATGAGGGGCTAGGCACCAGCGACATAGACAGGAGGCTCTGCATCGTCAGTATGAGGGGCTAGGCACCAGCGACATAGACAGGAGGCTCTGCATCGTCAGTATGAGGGGCTAGGCACCAGCGACATAGACAGGAGGCTCTGCATCGTCAGTATGAGGGGCTAGGCACCAGCGACATAGACAGGAGGCTCTGCATCGTCAGTATGAGGGGCTAGGTACCAGCGACATAGACAGGAGGCTCTGCATCGTCAGTATGAGGGGCTAGGCACCAGCGACATAGACAGGAGGCTCTGCATCGTCAGTATGAGGGGCTAGGTACCAGCGACATAGACAGGAGGCTCTGCATCGTCAGTATGAGGGGCTAGGCACCAGCGACATAGACAGGAGGCTTCTGCATCGTCAGTATGAGGGGCTAGGTACCAGCGACATAGACAGGAGGCTCTGCATCGTCAGTATGAGGGGCTAGGTACCAGCGACATAGACAGGAGGCTCTGCATCGTCAGTATGAGGGGCTAGGCACCAGCGACATAGACAGGAGGCTCTGCATCGTCAGTATGAGGGGCTAGGCACCAGCGACATAGACAGGAGGCTCTGCATCGTCAGTATGAGGGGCTAGGCACCAGCGACATAGACAGGAGGCTCTGCATCGTCAGTATGAGGGGCTAGGCACCAGCGACATAGACAGGAGGCTCTGCATCGTCAGTATGAGGGGCTAGGCACCAGCGACATAGACAGGAGGCTCTGCATCGTCAGTATGAGGGGCTAGCTACCAGCGACATAGACAGGAGGCTCTGCATCGTCAGTATGAGGGGCTAGGCACCAGCGACATAGACAGGAGGCTCTGCATCGTCAGTATGAGGGGCTAGGCACCAGCGACATAGACAGGAGGCTCTGCATCGTCAGTATGAGGGGCTAGGCACCAGCGACATAGACAGGAGGCTCTGCATCGTCAGTATGAGGGGCTAGGCACCAGCGACATAGACAGGAGGTTCTGCATCGTCAGTATGAGGGGCTAGGCACCAGCGACATAGACAGGAGGCTCTGCATCGTCAGTATGAGGGGCTAGGCACCAGCGACATAGACAGGAGGCTCTGCATCGTCAGTATGAGGGGCTAGGCACCAGCGACATAGACAGGAGGCTCTGCATCGTCAGTATGAGGGGCTAGGCACCAGCGACATAGACAGGAGGCTCTGCATCGTCAGTATGAGGGGCTAGGTACCAGCGACATAGACAGGAGGCTCTGCATCGTCAGTATGAGGGGCTAGGCACCAGCGACATAGACAGGAGGCTCTGCATCGTCAGTATGAGGGGCTAGGCACCAGCGACATAGACAGGAGGCTCTGCATCGTCAGTATGAGGGGCTAGGCACCAGCGACATAGACAGGAGGCTCTGCATCGTCAGTATGAGGGGCTAGGCACCAGCGACATAGACAGGAGGCTCTGCATCGTCAGTATGAGGGGCTAGGCACCAGCGACATAGACAGGAGGCTCTGCATCGTCAGTATGAGGGGCTAGGCACCAGCGACATAGACAGGAGGCTCTGCATCGTCAGTATGAGGGGCTAGGCTACCAGCGACATAGACAGGAGGCTCTGCATCGTCAGTATGAGGGGCTAGGCACCAGCGACATAGACAGGAGGCTCTGCATCGTCAGTATGAGGGGCTAGGTACCAGCGACATAGACAGGAGGCTCTGCATCGTCAGTATGAGGGGCTAGGCACCAGCGACATAGACAGGAGGCTCTGCATCGTCAGTATGAGGGGCTAGGTACCAGCGACATAGACAGGAGGCTCTGCATCGTCAGTATGAGGGGCTAGGCACCAGCGACATAGACAGGAGGCTCTGCATCGTCAGTATGAGGGGCTAGGCACCAGCGACATAGACAGGAGGCTCTGCATCGTCAGTATGAGGGGCTAGGCACCAGCGACATAGACAGGAGGCTCTGCATCGTCAGTATGAGGGGCTAGGCACCAGCGACATAGACAGGAGGCTCTGCATCGTCAGTATGAGGGGCTAGGCACCAGCGACATAGACAGGAGGCTCTGCATCGTCAGTATGAGGGGCTAGGCACCAGCGACATAGACAGGAGGCTCTGCATCGTCAGTATGAGGGGCTAGGTACCAGCGACATAGACAGGAGGCTCTGCATCGTCAGTATGAGGGGCTAGGTACCAGCGACATAGACAGGAGGCTCTGCATCGTCAGTATGAGGGGCTAGGCACCAGCGACATAGACAGGAGGCTCTGCATCGTCAGTATGAGGGCTAGGCACCAGCGACATAGACAGGAGGCTCTGCATCGTCAGTATGAGGGGCTAGGCACCAGCGACATAGACAGGAGGCTCTGCATCGTCAGTATGAGGGGCTAGGCACCAGCGACATAGACAGGAGGCTCTGCATCGTCAGTATGAGGGGCTAGGCACCAGCGACATAGACAGGAGGCTCTGCATCGTCAGTATGAGGGGCTAGGCACCAGCGACATAGACAGGAGGCTCTGCATCGTCAGTATGAGGGGCTAGGCACCAGCGACATAGACAGGAGGCTCTGCATCGTCAGTATGAGGGGCTAGGCACCAGCGACATAGACAGGAGGCTCTGCATCGTCAGTATGAGGGGCTAGGTACCAGCGACATAGACAGGAGGCTCTGCATCGTCAGTATGAGGGGCTAGGTACCAGCGACATAGACAGGAGGCTCTGCATCGTCAGTATGAGGGGCTAGGCACCAGCGACATAGACAGGAGGCTCTGCATCGTCAGTATGAGGGGCTAGGCACCAGCGACATAGACAGGAGGCTCTGCATCGTCAGTATGAGGGGCTAGGCACCAGCGACATAGACAGGAGGCTCTGCATCGTCAGTATGAGGGGCTAGGCACCAGCGACATAGACAGGAGGCTCTGCATCGTCAGTATGAGGGGCTAGGCACCAGCGACATAGACAGGAGGCTCTGCATCGTCAGTATGAGGGGCTAGGTACCAGCGACATAGACAGGAGGCTCTGCATCGTCAGTATGAGGGCTAGGCACCAGCGACATAGACAGGAGGTTCTGCATCGTCAGTATGAGGGGCTAGGCACCAGCGACATAGACAGGAGGCTCTGCATCGTCAGTATGAGGGGCTAGGCACCAGCGACATAGACAGGAGGCTCTGCATCGTCAGTATGAGGGGCTAGGCACCAGCGACATAGACAGGAGGCTCTGCATCGTCAGTATGAGGGGCTAGGCACCAGCGACATAGACAGGAGGTTCTGCATCGTCAGTATGAGGGGCTAGGCACCAGCGACATAGACAGGAGGCTCTGCATCGTCAGTATGAGGGGCTAGGCACCAGCGACATAGACAGGAGGTTCTGCATCGTCAGTATGAGGGGCTAGGCACCAGCGACATAGACAGGAGGCTCTGCATCGTCAGTATGAGGGGCTAGGCACCAGCGACATAGACAGGAGGCTCTGCATCGTCAGTATGAGGGCTAGGCACCAGCGACATAGACAGGAGGCTCTGCATCGTCAGTATGAGGGGCTAGGCACCAGCGACATAGACAGGAGGCTCTGCATCGTCAGTATGAGGGGCTAGGTACCAGCGACATAGACAGGAGGCTCTGCATCGTCAGTATGAGGGGCTAGGTACCAGCGACATAGACAGGAGGCTCTGCATCGTCAGTATGAGGGGCTAGGCACCAGCGACATAGACAGGAGGCTCTGCATCGTCAGTATGAGGGGCTAGGCACCAGCGACATAGACAGGAGGCTCTGCATCGTCAGTATGAGGGGCTAGGCACCAGCGACATAGACAGGAGGCTCTGCATCGTCAGTATGAGGGGCTAGGCACCAGCGACATAGACAGGAGGCTCTGCATCGTCAGTATGAGGGGCTAGGTACCAGCGACATAGACAGGAGGCTCTGCATCGTCAGTATGAGGGGCTAGGCACCAGCGACATAGACAGTAGGTTCTGCATCATCAGTATGAGGGGCTAGGTACCAGCGACATAGACAGGAGGCTCTGCATCATCAGTATGAGGGGCTAGGCACCAGCGACATAGACAGGAGGTTCTGCATCGTCAGTATGAGGGGCTAGGTACCAGCGACATAGACAGGAGGTTCTGCATCGTCAGTATGAGGGGCTAGGTACCAGCGACACAGACAGGAGGCTCTGCATCGTCAGTATGAGGGGCTCGACCAGCGAAATAGACAGGAGGTACTGCATCGTCAGTAATGAGGGGCTAGGCACCAGCGACATAGACAGGAGGTTCTGCATCATCAGTATGAGGGGCTAGGCACCAGCGACATAGACAGGAGGCTCTGCATCGTCAGTATGAGAGGCTAGGCACCAGCGACATAGACAGGAGGCTCTGCATCATCAGTATCAGGGGCTAGGTTCCAGCGACATAGACAGGAGGCTCTGCATCGTCAGTATGAGGGGCTAGGTACCAGCGACATAGACAGGAGGCTCTGCATCGTCAGTATGAGGGGCTAGGCACCAGCGACATAGACAGGAGGCTCTGCATCGTCAGTATGAGGGGCTAGGCACCAGCGACATAGACAGGAGGCTCTGCATCGTCAGTATGAGGGGCTAGGCACCAGCGACATAGACAGGAGGCTCTGCATCGTCAGTATGAGGGGCTAGGCACCAGCGACATAGACAGGAGGCTCTGCATCGTCAGTATGAGGGGCTAGGCACCAGCGACATAGACAGGAGGTTCTGCATCGTCAGTATGAGGGGCTAGGCACCAGCGACATAGACAGGAGGCTCTGCATCGTCAGTATGAGGGGCTAGGCACCAGCGACATAGACAGGAGGTTCTGCATCGTCAGTATGAGGGGCTAGGCACCAGCGACATAGACAGGAGGCTCTGCATCGTCAGTATGAGGGGCTAGGTACCAGCGACATAGACAGGAGGTTCTGCATCGTCAGTATGAGGGGCTAGGCACCAGCGACATAGACAGGAGGCTCTGCATCGTCAGTATGAGGGGCTAGGCACCAGCGACATAGACAGGAGGCTCTGCATCGTCAGTATGAGGGGCTAGGCACCAGCGACATAGACAGGAGGCTCTGCATCGTCAGTATGAGGGGCTAGGCACCAGCGACATAGACAGGAGGTTCTGCATCGTCAGTATGAGGGGCTAGGCACCAGCGACATAGACAGGAGGCTCTGCATCGTCAGTATGAGGGGCTAGGTACCAGCGACATAGACAGGAGGCTCTGCATCGTCAGTATGAGGGGCTAGGCACCAGCGACATAGACAGGAGGCTCTGCATCGTCAGTATGAGGGGCTAGGCACCAGCGACATAGACAGGAGGCTCTGCATCGTCAGTATGAGGGGCTAGGCACCAGCGACATAGACAGGAGGCTCTGCATCGTCAGTATGAGGGGCTAGGTACCAGCGACATAGACAGGAGGCTCTGCATCGTCAGTATGAGGGGCTAGGCACCAGCGACATAGACAGGAGGCTCTGCATCGTCAGTATGAGGGGCTAGGTACCAGCGACATAGACAGGAGGTTCTGCATCGTCAGTATGAGGGGCTAGGCACCAGCGACATAGACAGGAGGCTCTGCATCGTCAGTATGAGGGGCTAGGCACCAGCGACATAGACAGGAGGCTCTGCATCGTCAGTATGAGGGGCTAGGCACCAGCGACATAGACAGGAGGCTCTGCATCGTCAGTATGAGGGGCTAGGCACCAGCGACATAGACAGGAGGCTCTGCATCGTCAGTATGAGGGGCTAGGCACCAGCGACATAGACAGGAGGCTCTGCATCGTCAGTATGAGGGGCTAGGCACCAGCGACATAGACAGGAGGCTCTGCATCGTCAGTATGAGGGGCTAGGTACCAGCGACATAGACAGGAGGCTCTGCATCGTCAGTATGAGGGGCTAGGTACCAGCGACATAGACAGGAGGCTCTGCATCGTCAGTATGAGGGGCTAGGCACCAGCGACATAGACAGGAGGCTCTGCATCGTCAGTATGAGGGGCTAGGACCAGCGACATAGACAGGAGGCTCTGCATCGTCAGTATGAGGGGCTAGGCACCAGCGACATAGACAGGAGGCTCTGCATCGTCAGTATGAGGGGCTAGGCACCAGCGACATAGACAGGAGGCTCTGCATCGTCAGTATGAGGGGCTAGGTACCAGCGACATAGACAGGAGGCTCTGCATCGTCAGTATGAGGGGCTAGGCACCAGCGACATAGACAGGAGGCTCTGCATCGTCAGTATGAGGGGCTAGGTACCAGCGACATAGACAGGAGGCTCTGCATCGTCAGTATGAGGGGCTAGGCACCAGCGACATAGACAGGAGGCTCTGCATCGTCAGTATGAGGGGCTAGGTACCAGCGACATAGACAGGAGGCTCTGCATCGTCAGTATGAGGGGCTAGGTACCAGCGACATAGACAGGAGGCTCTGCATCGTCAGTATGAGGGGCTAGGTACCAGCGACATAGACAGGAGGTCTGCATCGTCAGTATGAGGGGCTAGGCACCAGCGACATAGACAGGAGGCTCTGCATCGTCAGTATGAGGGGCTAGGCACCAGCGACATAGACAGGAGGCTCTGCATCGTCAGTATGAGGGGCTAGGCACCAGCGACATAGACAGGAGGCTCTGCATCGTCAGTATGAGGGCTAGGTACCAGCGACATAGACAGGAGGCTCTGCATCGTCAGTATGAGGGGCTAGGTACCAGCGACATAGACAGGAGGCTCTGCATCGTCAGTATGAGGGGCTAGGCACCAGCGACATAGACAGGAGGTTCTGCATCGTCAGTATGAGGGGCTAGGCACCAGCGACATAGACAGGAGGCTCTGCATCGTCAGTATGAGGGGCTAGGCACCAGCGACATAGACAGGAGGCTCTGCATCGTCAGTATGAGGGGCTAGGCACCAGCGACATAGACAGGAGGTTCTGCATCGTCAGTATGAGGGGCTAGGCACCAGCGACATAGACAGGAGGCTTCTGCATCGTCAGTATGAGGGGCTAGGCACCAGCGACATAGACAGGAGGCTCTGCATCGTCAGTATGAGGGGCTAGGCACCAGCGACATAGACAGGAGGCTCTGCATCGTCAGTATGAGGGGCTAGGCACCAGCGACATAGACAGGAGGTTCTGCATCGTCAGTATGAGGGGCTAGGTACCAGCGACATAGACAGGAGGTTCTGCATCGTCAGTATGAGGGGCTAGGCACCAGCGACATAGACAGGAGGCTCTGCATCGTCAGTATGAGGGGCTAGGCACCAGCGACATAGACAGGAGGCTCTGCATCGTCAGTATGAGGGGCTAGGCACCAGCGACATAGACAGGAGGCTCTGCATCGTCAGTATGAGGGGCTAGGCACCAGCGACATAGACATGAGGTTCTGCATCGTCAGTATGAGGGGCTAGGTACCAGCGACATAGACAGGAGGCTCTGCATCGTCAGTATGAGGGGCTAGGTACCAGCGACATAGACAGGAGGCTCTGCATCGTCAGTATGAGGGGCTAGGCACCAGCGACATAGACAGGAGGCTCTGCATCGTCAGTATGAGGGGCTAGGCACCAGCGACATAGACAGGAGGCTCTGCATCGTCAGTATGAGGGCTAGGCACCAGCGACATAGACAGGAGGCTCTGCATCGTCAGTATGAGGGGCTAGGTACCAGCGACATAGACAGGAGGATCTGCATCGTCAGTATGAGGGGCTAGGCACCAGCGACATAGACAGGAGGCTCTGCATCGTCAGTATGAGGGGCTAGGTACCAGCGACATAGACAGGAGGTTCTGCATCGTCAGTATGAGGGGCTAGGCACCAGCGACATAGACAGGAGGCTCTGCATCGTCAGTATGAGGGGCTAGGCACCAGCGACATAGACAGGAGGCTCTGCATCGTCAGTATGAGGGGCTAGGCACCAGCGACATAGACAGGAGGTTCTGCATCGTCAGTATGAGGGGCTAGGCACCAGCGACATAGACAGGAGGTTCTGCATCGTCAGTATGAGGGGCTAGGCACCAGCGACATAGACAGGAGGCTCTGCATCGTCAGTATGAGGGGCTAGGCACCAGCGACATAGACAGGAGGTTCTGCATCGTCAGTATGAGGGGCTAGGTACCAGCGACATAGACAGGAGGTTCTGCATCGTCAGTATGAGGGGCTAGGTACCAGCGACATAGACAGGAGGCTCTGCATCGTCAGTATGAGGGGCTAGGCACCAGCGACATAGACAGGAGGCTCTGCATCGTCAGTATGAGGGCTAGGTACCAGCGACATAGACAGGAGGTCTGCATCGTCAGTATGAGGGGCTAGGCACCAGCGACATAGACAGGAGGTTCTGCATCGTCAGTATGAGGGGCTAGGCACCAGCGATATAGACAGGAGGCTCTGCATCGTCAGTATGAGGGGCTAGGCACCAGCGACATAGACAGGAGGCTCTGCATCGTCAGTATGAGGGGCTAGGTACCAGCGACATAGACAGGAGGCTCTGCATCGTCAGTATGAGGGGCTAGGTACCAGCGACATAGACAGGAGGCTCTGCATCGTCAGTATGAGGGGCTAGGCACCAGCGACATAGACAGGAGGCTCTGCATCGTCAGTATGAGGGGCTAGGCACCAGCGACATAGACAGGAGGTTCTGCATCGTCAGTATGAGGGGCTAGGCACCAGCGACATAGACAGGAGGCTCTGCATCGTCAGTATGAGGGGCTAGGCACCAGCGACATAGACAGGAGGTTCTGCATCGTCAGTATGAGGGGCTAGGCACCAGCGACATAGACAGGAGGCTCTGCATCGTCAGTATGAGGGGCTAGGCACCAGCGACATAGACAGGAGGCTCTGCATCGTCAGTATGAGGGGCTAGGCACCAGCGACATAGACAGGAGGTTCTGCATCGTCAGTATGAGGGGCTAGGCACCAGCGACATAGACAGGAGGCTCTGCATCGTCAGTATGAGGGGCTAGGCACCAGCGACATAGACAGGAGGCTCTGCATCGTCAGTATGAGGGGCTAGGCACCAGCGACATAGACAGGAGGCTCTGCATCGTCAGTATGAGGGGCTAGGCACCAGCGACATAGACAGGAGGCTCTGCATCGTCAGTATGAGGGGCTAGGCACCAGCGACATAGACAGGAGGTTCTGCATCGTCAGTATGAGGGGCTAGGCACCAGCGACATAGACAGGAGGCTCTGCATCGTCAGTATGAGGGGCTAGGCACCAGCGACATAGACAGGAGGCTCTGCATCGTCAGTATGAGGGGCTAGGTACCAGCGACATAGACAGGAGGCTCTGCATCGTCAGTATGAGGGGCTAGGTACCAGCGACATAGACAGGAGGCTCTGCATCGTCAGTATGAGGGGCTAGGTACCAGCGACATAGACAGGAGGTTCTGCATCGTCAGTATGAGGGGCTAGGTACCAGCGACATAGACAGGAGGCTCTGCATCGTCAGTATGAGGGGCTAGGCACCAGCGACATAGACAGGAGGCTCTGCATCGTCAGTATGAGGGGCTAGGCACCAGCGACATAGACAGGAGGTTCTGCATCGTCAGTATGAGGGGCTAGGTACCAGCGACATAGACAGGAGGCTCTGCATCGTCAGTATGAGGGGCTAGGTACCAGCGACATAGACAGGAGGCTCTGCATCGTCAGTATGAGGGGCTAGGCACCAGCGACATAGACAGGAGGCTTCTGCATCGTCAGTATGAGGGGCTAGGTACCAGCGACATAGACAGGAGGTTCTGCATCGTCAGTATGAGGGGCTAGGTACCAGCGACATAGACAGGAGGCTCTGCATCGTCAGTATGAGGGGCTAGGCTACCAGCGACATAGACAGGAGGCTCTGCATCGTCAGTATGAGGGGCTAGGTACCAGCGACATAGACAGGAGGCTCTGCATCGTCAGTATGAGGGGCTAGGCACCAGCGACATAGACAGGAGGCTCTGCATCGTCAGTATGAGGGGCTAGGCTACCAGCGACATAGACAGGAGGTCTGCATCGTCAGTATGAGGGGCTAGGCACCAGCGACATAGACAGGAGGCTCTGCATCGTCAGTATGAGGGGCTAGGTACCAGCGACATAGACAGGAGGCTCTGCATCGTCAGTATGAGGGGCTAGGCACCAACTAAAGGGACGCAGCCTCAAAGGGCAGTATTTGGGGATTATTATCTGAGCCACATGCTAATTGGTAGAGGATGAATCAGCTGCTGATACTCCATCGGCGGGATCCTCCACTTCTCCGGCAGCACCCAGACCCACAGATTTCCTGATGGCAAGGGGAGTTCCAATGGGAAACCCCTTTGTCTGGCTGCGGGAAGGGGAAATCCCGCTGCTGACAGGGGCAGGTCAGGCCGGATAACAGAGCTGGCGGGATGGAGAATGCTTCCCAATTAGAGTCTGTGAGAAAGCTAGCCGGTAATGAACAGGCAGACAGTAACAGTTTCTATCCACATTTTAATATCAGTGAATCACAGAATCATAGAATCCATACAGTTCAGAAAGGGCCATTCGGCCCACTCAGTCTACACCTAACCTTTGAATGAGGACTTGAAATATTTCCACTCCCACGTCCACCCCACCCTATCGCTGTAACCCTATCACCGAATCTGCAAATCCCTGTCACTGTGGAGCAATTTGGCATTTCCCATCAACCTAATCCGGACATCTTGGACTGTGGGAGGAAAATGCAGAACCCGGAGGAAAACCAGGCAGACACAGGGCGAAAGTAGAAACGCTGTGTAGGCAGTGACCCAAAGCTGGAATTATACCCTGGCCCCATGGCGCTGTGAGGTAGCAGTGCTAATGACTGTGCTACCAATCCAGTCAGAGACTTAACAACGTCATCGTTGGTTTTTCAAAGTGACGCATGTCTGTAATCTCTCTCTGAGGGCCCAATGTGCATCTCAGACAAATCAGGCCGCATGACCTGCAATTCATAAAATCTCTCCCTGTCCATCATACACTAAATTTTCAATCGCTGTACAGTTTGCAGTGAATCCACACGTCAAACGTCAATGAATAGCATCACCCAATCGGACAATCCCGACCACCAAGAGGGACAAGGGCTGAAGTCTCAGGTGACCATCTGCAAGTTCCATTCGGGGGCACACACCACTGAAACTGTATCACCCTGTATTCAATGGCACTGAGTCCCATCCTGAAACTCCTGTCCAACTGCCCTGCTGACTTAGCCACACCAGACAGACTGCAACTTTCAAGAAAGCAGCTCCCCATCACCTTCTCAGGGGCAATTAGGGATGGGGAACTGCTGGGCTTGTCAGCAACACTCAAATCCCACGAAGAAATGTAGAGAAATCAGTGATTCCCTCCCTTTGTCTATCCCTGTGTGTCTGTGATTCTGATTTGTCCGTCTGCGTATCTGTTTCTCTCTCGTTTCCATTCTAAACTTTGAAACAGATTTTCTTGGGATGTGTGTGAGCATCACTTGGTTACTTGAACTACTGCAGTCCCACTGGTGTAGGTACAGCCTCAGTGCAGTTAGAGCAGATGTCCAGGATTTGACCCAGTGACAGTGAAGGAACAGTGATACATTTCCAAGTCTGCATCATAGAACATAGAACATAGAACATTACAGCGCAGTACGGGCCCTTCGGCCCTCGATGTTGCGCCGACCTGTGAAACCATCTGAAGCCTATCTGACCTACACTATTCCATTTTCATCCATATGTCTATCCAGTGACCACTTAAATGCCCTTAAAGTTGGCGAGTCTACTACTGTTGCAGGCAGGGCGTTCCACACCCCTACTACTCTCTGAGTAAAGAAACTGCCTCTCACATCTGTCCTATATCTATCACCCCTCAATTTAAAGCTATGTCCCCTCGTGTTGGTCATCACCATCCGAGGAAAAAGACTCTCACTGTCCACCCTATCTAACCCTCTGAATATCTTTATGTCTCTATTAAGTCACCTCTCAGCCTTCTCCTCTCTAACGAAAACAGCCTCAAACCCCTGAGCCTTTCCTTGAAAGACCTTCCCTCCATACCAGGCAACATCCTAGTAAATCTCCTCTGAACCCGTTCCAAATCTTCCACACCCTTCCTATAATGTGGTGACCAGAACATAGAACATAGAACATAGAACATAGAACAGTACAGCACAGAACAGGCCCTTCGGCCCTCGATGTTGTGCCGAGCAATGATCACCCCACTTAAACCCACGTAACCCGTATACCCGTAACCCAACAATCCCCCCATTAACCTTACACTACGGGCAATTTAGCATGGCCAATCCACCTAACCCGCACATCTTTGGACTGTGGGAGGAAACCGGAGCACCCGGAGGAAACCCACGCACACACGGGGAGGACATGCAGACTCCACACAGACAGTGACCCAGCCGGGAATCGAACCTGGGACCCTGGAGCTGTGAAGCATTGATGCTAACCACCATGCTACCGTGAGGCCCCAAAACTGCACGCAGTACTCCAGGAGCGGCCGCACCAGAGTTATGTACAGCTGCAGCATGACCTTGTGGTTCCGAAACTCAACCCCCCTACTGATAAAGGCTAGCACACCATATGCCTTCTTAACGGCCCTATTAACCTGGGTGGCAACTTTCAGGGATTTATGTACCTGGATGCCGAGATCTCTCTGTTCATCTACACTACCAAGAATCTTGCCATTAGCCCAGTACTCTGCATTCCTGTTACTCCTTCCAAAGTGAACCACCTCACACTTTTCCGCATTAAACTCCATCTGCCACCTCTCAGCCCAGCTCTGCAGCTTATCTATGTCCCTCTGTATCCTATAACATCCTTCAGCACTATCCACAACTCCACCGACCTTCGTGTCATCTGCAAATTTACTAACCCATCCTTCTACACCCTCTTCCAGGTCATTTATAAAAATGACAAACAGCAGTGGCCCCAAAACAGATCCTTGCGGTACACCACTAGTAACTGAACTCCAGGATGAACATTTGCCATCAACCACCACCCTCTGTCTTCTTTCAGCTAGCCAATTACTGATCCAAACCGCTAAATCACCTTCAATTCCATACTTCCTTATTTTCTGCAATAGCCTACCGTGGGGAACCTTATCAAACGCCTTACTGAAATCCATATACACCACATCAACAGCTTTACCCTCATCCACCTGTTTGGTCACCTTCTCAAAAAACTCAATAAGGTTTGTGAGGCATGACCTACCCTTCACAAAACCGTGTTGAGTATCGCTAATCAACTTGTTCTTTTCAAGATGATTATAAACCCTATCTCTTATAAACTTGTCCAACATTTTACCCACAACCGAAGTAAGGCTCACAGGTCTATAATTACCAGGGTTGTCTCTACTCCCCTTCTTGAACAAGGGGACAACATTTGCTATCCTCCAGTCTTCCGGCACTATTCCTGTCGACAAAGACGACCTAAAGATCAAGGACAAAGGCTCTGCAATCTCCTCCCTGGCTTCCCAGAGAATCCTAGGATAAATCCCATCTGGCCCAGGGGACTTATCTATTTTGACATTTTCTAAAATTGCTAACACCTCCTCCTTTTGAACCTCAATTCCATCTAGCCTGGTCGACTGAACCTGAGTGTTCTCCTCGACAACATTGTCTTTCTCCAGTGTAAACACTGACGAAAAATATCCATTTAATGCTTCCCCTATCTCCTCTGATTCCACACTCAACTTTCCACTACTATCCTTGATTGGCCCTAATATTACTCTAGTCATTCTTTTGTTCCTGATATACCTATAGAAAGCCTTAGGGTTTTCCTTGATACTATCCGCCAACAACTTTTCGTGTCCTGCCTCGCTCTTCTTAACTCTCCCTTCAGGTCCTTCCTGGCTAACTTGTAACTCTCAAGTGCCCTAACTGAGCCTTCATGTCTCATCCTAACATAAGCCTTCTTCTTCCTCTTGACAAGTGCTTCAACTTCCTTAGTAAACCACGGTTCCCTTGCTCGACAACTTCCTCCCTGCCTGACAGGTACATACTTATCAAGGACACGCAGTAGCTGTTCCTTGAAAAAGCTCCACATTTCGATTGTACCCATCCCCTGCAGTTTCCTTCCCCATCCTATACATCCTAAATCTTGCCGAATAGCATCATAATTGCCTTTCCCCCAGCTATAATTCTTGCCTTGCGGTATATACCTATCCCTGCCCATTGCTAAAGTAAACATAACCGAGTTGTGATCACTATCACCAAAGTGCTCACCTACATCTAAATCTAACACCTGTCCGGGTTCATTACCCAGTAGCAAATCCAATGTGGCCTCGCCCCTTGTTGGCCTGTCTACATACTGTGTCAGAAAACCCTCCTGCGCACACTGCACAAAAACTGACCCATCTATAGTACTCGAACTATAGTATTTCCAGTCAATATTTGGAAAGTTAAAGTCCCCCATAACAACTACCCTGTTACTCTCGCTCCTGTCAAGAATCATCTTTGCAATCCTTTCCTCTACATCTCTGGAACTATTCGTAGGTCTATAGACAACTCCCAACAGGGTGACCTCTCCTCTACTGTTCCTAACCTCGGCCCATACTGCCTCAGTAGACGAGTCCTCAAGCGTCCTTTCTACCGCCGTAATACTTTCCTTGATTAACAATGCCACACCCCCCCTCTTTTACCATCTTCTCTGTTCTTACAGAAATATCTAAATCCTGGAACCTGCAACAACCATTCCTGTCCCTGCTCTACCCATGTCTCCGAAATCGCCACATCGAGATCCCAGTACCAACCCATGCTGCAAGCTCACCCACCTTATTCCGGATGCTCCTGGCGTTGAAGTAGACACACTTCAAACCAGCGTCCTGCTTGCCGGTGCCCTCTTTCAAACTTTTAACCCTATCCCTGACCTCACTACTCTCAACATCCTGTACACTGGGACTACAATTTAGGTTCCCATCCCCTGCTGAATTAGTTTAAACCCCCCCCCCCCCCCGAAGAGCACTAGCAAATCTCCCCCCCAGGATATTGGTACCCCTCTGGTTCAGGTGAAGACCATCCTGTTTGTAGAGGTCCCACCTACCCCAGAATGAGCCCCAATTATCCAGGAAACCAAAACCCTCCCTCCTGCACCATCCCTGTAGCCACGTGTTCAACTCCTCTCTCTCCTTATTTCTCACTTCGCTAGCACGTGGCACGGGTAACAACCCAGAGATAACAACTCTGTTTGTTCTAGCTGTCAGCTTCCACCCTAGCTCCCTGAATTTCTGTCTCAAATCCCCATCTCTCTTCCTACCTATGTCGTTGGTACCTATGTGGACCACGACTTGGGGCTGCTGCCCCTCCCACTTAAGGATCCCAAAAACACGAGTAGAAACATCACAAACCCTGGCACCTGGGAGGCAACACACCAACCGTGAGTCTCTTTCGTTCCCACAGAACCTCCTGTCTGTTCCTCTAACTATGGAGTCCCCAATGACAAGTGTTCTGTTCCTCTTCTCCCTTCCCTTCTGAGCAACAGGGACAGACTCTGTGCCAGAGACCTGTGCCCCATTGCTTACCCCTGGTAAGTCGTCCCCCGCAACAGAATGTCAGCCAGTCAGAGAGACAGAGACAGAGAATGAATGAATAAATGAATGACCATCCGGGGTAATGGAAACGAAACACATAAATGAACACAAATAAATGAATGAAATGGCTTATTGTCAGAAGTCGGCTTCAAATGAAGTTACTGTGAAAATCCCCTAGTCACCACATTCTGGCACCTGTTCAGGGAGGCTGGTACGGCAACAGAGTGAGGGAGAGACAGACAAAGACAGAAAGGTAGGGATGGAGGGAGAGATACAGAGAGATACAGAGAGAGAGGGAGACGGGGAGTGTTTGACAGTCAGCGAGGGAGAGACAGACAAAGACAGAAAGGTAGGGATGGAGGGAGAGAGAGATAGAGAGAGATACAGAGAGAGAGGGAGACGGGGAGAGTTTGGCAGTCAGCGAGGGAGAGACAGAATGAAACAGACTGACTGAGGAGTCATGTGACCATTGATTCACGCGAGTCAGTGTGTGGAAGTAAACTGCGGTTTCAATCAACTAGAACAGTGACTGCCTGCGACTGCTCTCCTACTGAGAGGTGCCTACAGGGCAGCTGCTCATTATACCTCCCCTTAAGGGGAGGAGCCAGGGGCCGAGCCCACACAGGCCCCAGCAGGATACAGTTAGGTAATATCCTACAATGGTCCATAGCTGGAGCCCACATGGGTAACAGCGTGGTACAGTTACATACATGGTGAATAGTTAGTACAATACGTTCACCACATAACCCCATGTGAGTCCGGAGGGGGGGGGGGGTGAAGGGTTCCCAGGGTCAGTCTGTCCGGCTCCCTGATCGTGCGCTGTGATCGCCGGAGCTCTGGTTTCCCAGCTGGCCGGGTGTCAAACTCATCCGTGCGGGCACGGCTGGGGAACTCGCTGGTGCGGGCACGGCTGGGGAACTGGCTGGTACGGGCACGGCTGGGGAACTGGCTGGTGCGGGCACGGCTGGGGAACTGGCTGGTGCGGGCACGGCTGGGGAACTGGCTGGTGCGGGCACGGCTGGGGAACTGGCTGGTGCGGGCACGGCTGGGGAACTGGCTGGTGCGGGCACGGCTGGGGAACTGGCTGGTGCGGGCACGGCTGGGGAACTGGCTGGTGCGGGCACGGCTGGGGAACTGGCTGGTGCGGGCACGGCTGGGGAACTGGCTGGTGCGGGCACGGCTGGGGAACTGGCTGGTGCGGGCACGGCTGGGGAACTGGCTGGTGCGGGCACGGCTGGGGAACTGGCTGGTACGGGCACGGCTGGGGAACTGGCTGGTGCGGGCACGGCTGGGGAACTGGCTGGTGCGGGCACGGCTGGGGAACTGGCTGGTGTGGGCACGGCTGGGGAACTGGCTGGTGCGGGCACGGCTGGGGAACTGGCTGGTGAGGGCATGGCTGGGGAACTGGCTGGTGCGGGCACGGCTGAGTAACTGGCTGGTGCGGGCACGGCTGGGGAACTGGCTGGTACGGGCACGGCTGGGGAACTGGCTGGTGCGGGCACGGCTGGGGAACTGGCTGGTGCGGGCACGGCTGGGTAACTCGCTGGTACGGGCACGGCTGGGGAACTGGCTGGTGAGGGCACGGCTGGGGAACTGGCTGGTACGGGCACGGCTGGGGAACTGGCTGGTACGGGCACGGCTGGGGAACTGGCTGGTACGGGCATGGCTGGGTAACTCGCTGGTACGGGCACGGCTGGGGAACTGGCTGGTACGGGCATGGCTGGGTAACTCGCTGGTACGGGCACGGCTGGGTAACTGGCTGGTACGGGCACGGCTGGGGAACTGGCTGGTACGGGCACGGCTGGGGAACTGGCTGGTGCGGGCACGGCTGGGGAACTGGCTGGTGCGGGCACGGCTGGGGAACTGGCTGGTGCGGGCACGGCTGGGGAACTGGCTGGTACGGGCACGGCTGGGGAACTGGCTGGTGTGGGCACGGCTGGGGAACTGGCTGGTGCGGGCACGGCTGGGGAACTGGCTGGTGCGGGCACGGCTGGGGAACTGGCTGGTGCGGGCACGGCTGGGGAACTGGCTGGTGCGGGCACGGCTGGGGAACTGGCTGGTACGGGCACGGCTGGGGAACTGGCTGGTACGGGCACGGCTGGGGAACTGGCTGGTGTGGGCACGGCTGGGGACTGGCTGGTGCGGGCACGGCTGGGGTACTGGCTGGTGCGGGCACGGCTGGGGAACTGGCTGGTGCGGGCACGGCTGGGGAACTGGCTGGTGCGGGCACGGCTGGGGAACTGGCTGGTGCGGGCACGGCTGGGGAACTGGCTGGTACGGGCACGGCTGGGGAACTGGCTGGTGCGGGCACGGCTGGGGAACTGGCTGGTACGGGCACGGCTGGGGAACTGGCTGGTGCGGGCACGGCTGGGGAACTGGCTGGTGCGGGCACGGCTGGGGAACTGGCTGGTGTGGGCACGGCTGGGGAACTGGCTGGTGCGGGCACGGCTGGGGAACTGGCTGGTGAGGGCACGGCTGGGGAACTGGCTGGTGCGGGCACGGCTGGGGAACTGGCTGGTACGGGCACGGCTGGGGAACTGGCTGGTGTGGGCACGGCTGGGGAACTGGCTGGTACGGGCACGGCTGGGGAACTGGCTGGTGCGGGCACGGCTGGGGAACTGGCTGGTGCGGGCACGGCTGGGTAACTCGCTGGTACGGGCACGGCTGGGGAACTGGCTGGTGAGGGCACGGCTGGGGAACTGGCTGGTACGGGCACGGCTGGGGAACTGGCTGGTACGGGCACGGCTGGGGAACTGGCTGGTGAGGGCACGGCTGGGGAACTGGCTGGTGCGGGCACGGCTGGGGAACTGGCTGGTGCGGGCACGGCTGGGGAACTGGCTGGTACGGGCACGGCTGAGTAACTGGCTGGTGCGGGCACGGCTGGGGAACTGGCTGGTACGGGCACGGCTGGGGAACTGGCTGGTGCGGGCACGGCTGGGGAACTCGCTGGTGCGGGCACGGCTGGGGAACTGGCTGGTGCGGGCACGGCTGGGGAACTGGCTGGTGCGGGCACGGCTGGGGAACTGGCTGGTGCGGGCACGGCTGGGGAACTGGCTGGTGCGGGCACGGCTGGGGAACTGGCTGGTGCGGGCACGGCTGGGGAACTGGCTGGTGCGGGCACGGCTGGGGAACTGGCTGGTGCGGGCACGGCTGGGGAACTGGCTGGTGCGGGCACGGCTGGGGAACTGGCTGGTGCGGGCACGGCTGGGGAACTGGCTGGTGCGGGCACGGCTGGGGAACTGGCTGGTGCGGGCACGGCTGGGGAACTCGCTGGTGCGGGCACAGACGTGGACTCTGGGAGCGTGTCTTCTGGAGCTTCGTTCCTGTGGGTCAGTGAAGGGGGAGGGAGTAAAGGATGGGGTGCGGAGGACATGTAGGGGCGGGGCCACTGGTCGGCGTAGGTTGGGGTGTAGGTTGAGGATGTGATGGAACCTGCGGGTGCCTGGTCCCGGAGGGAAACCGTATCAGGTCGGCCGTCGGGGGTTCTACGTTTGCGTACTGGGGGTTGGTGTGAAGGAGCTGGACCCTCTCCACCCGGTGGTCGGACGTATGGCTCCTGACGTGTTTGAGGAGTAGGACGGGCCCCGGTGACTTCAGCAAAGACCCCGGAGGTGGATTTCCTGGGGAAAATAAACAGGCGGCCATGAGGGGTGTCCTTCGTGGCCGTGCAAAGGAGGGACCTAATGGAGTGGAGCGCGTCGGGGAGGGCCTCCTGCCAGTGGGGAACTGGGAGCTTCCTAGACCGTAGGGCCAGGAGGGCGGCCTTCCAGACAGTCACGTTCTCCCTCTCCACCTGTCCGTTTCCCCTGGGGTTATAACTGGTAGTCCTGTTCGAGGCAATGCCCTTACCGAGCAGGTACTGAGGCAGTCCATCGCTCATAAACAAGGGGCCCCGGTCACTGTGGGCGTAAGTGGGGAACTGAACAGGGTGAAGACAATATGCACGGCCTTAATGATGATGGCTGCGGTCATGTTGGGGCAGGGGGCGGCAAAGGAGAACATGGAGAATTCGGCAACAACGTTTTGGAAATCCGTGTTGCGGTTGGTAGAGGGGAGGGGCCCTTTGAAGTTGATACTGAGGCTCTCAAAGGGCCGGATGGCTTTCCCAGGTGGGCCTTATCCTGTCGATAGAAGTGCGGTTTACACCACACAGAGTTTGCAGTCCCTGGTCATGGCCCTGACCTCCTCGGTGGAGTCCGGCAGGTTGCGGCTTTAATGGAGAGGAGGAGCAGGGTGACCCCCTCGGTGGAGTCCGACAGGTTGCGGCTTTAATGGAGTGGAGGAGCAGGGTGACCCCCTCGGTGGAGACCGACAGGTTGTGGCTTTAATGGAGTGGAGGAGCAGGGTGACCCCCTCGGTGGAGACCGGCAGGTTGCGGCTTTAATGGAGAGGAGGAGCAGGGTGACCCCCGAGTGGAAGAGGTTATCGTGGATAGCCCGGAGTCGGTCAGTTTGCCCGCTGGCGCATGTGCCACGGGACAGGGCATCTGGGGGTTCATTGAGCTTCCGAGGATGATATACTATATCGTAATTATAGGTGGACGGTTCGATCCTCCACCTCAGGACCTTATCGCTCTTGATCTTGCCCCGCTGCGTATTATCAAACATGAAGGCTACCGATCATTGGTCGGTGACGAGGGTAAAGCTCCTACCAGCGAGGTAGTGCCTCCAGTGCCGTACGGCTTCCACGATGGCTTGGGCATCTTTTTGGACTGAGGAGTGTTGAATTTCGGAGGCGTTGAGGGTACGGGAGAGAAATGCTACTGGCCTGCGCGCCTGATCGAGGGTAGCGGTGAGGGAGACCTCTGACGCATCGCTCTCCACCTGGAAGGGGATGGACCCATTCACCGCGTGCATTGCAGCTTTGGCAATATCTGCCTTGATGCAGCTGAAGGCCTGGCTGGCATCAGCCCCCAGTGGGAAGGTGGTAGTTTTGATCAGTGGGTGGGCTTTGTCCGCATAGTTGGGGACCCACTGGGTATAATAGGAAAAGAATCCGAGGCACCTTTTCCGGGCCTTGGGGCAGTTGGGAAGGGGGGAGCTGCAGGAGGGGGCGCATGCTGTCGGGGTCGGGTCCTAGAACTCCGTTTTCCATGAGGTAACCGAGGATGGCTAGTCTGGTTGTGCGGATAAGCATTTCTCCGCGTTATATGTCAGGTTCAGGGCTTGGGCGCTTTGGAGTAATTTCTGGAGGTTGGCGTCGTGGTCCTGCTGGTCGTGGCCGCAGATGGTGACGTTGTCCAAGTACGGAAATGTGGCCCGCAGCCCGTACTGGTTCACCATTCGGCCCATCGTTCTTTGGAAGGCCGAGACCCCATTTGTGATGCCGAAGTGGACCCGGAGGAAATGGAAGCCGGCCGTCTGCCTGGAACGCCGTGTAGTGGCAGCCCTCCGGGCGGATTGGCAGCTGGTGGTATGCAGACTTCAGATCCACTATTGAGAAGACCCGGTAGTGTGCGATGTGGTTTACCATGTCTGCAATCCGGGGAAGTGGTTATGCATCGAGGTGCGTGTACCGGTTTATGGTTTGGATGTAGTTTACAACCATCCGGGTCTTTTCCCCGGTCCTGCCGACCCCACCTGAGCTCTCCAGGGGCTATTGCTGGCCTCGATGATCCCTTCCCACAAGAGTCGCTGGACCTCAGACCTGATAAACATCCTGTCCTCGATACTGTACCGTCTGCTTCTGGGGGGCGACTGCATTCCAGTCGGCAGTGATATTTGCGGAGACCGGGGGAGGGTCGACCTTCAGGGTCGCGAGGTTACAAATGGTGAGAAGGGGTAGGGGCCCACCGAACTTCAGGGCTAGGCTCCTGAGGTTGCCTTGGAAGGCCAGTCCCAACAACAGACAAGCCCAGAGGTCGGGGAGTTCATATAGTTTTAAGTTGGCGTACTCGGCCCCCAGTATTGCCAGGTTTGGGGTAGTGTACCCCCGGATTTGCACTGAGTGCCAATCAGAAGACAGGGAGTTGATTGAAGGGCAGGAAAGAGGTCTCTGGGTGAATGAAGCTCTCCATGCTTCGGGAGTCAAACAGACAAGGTGGGAGACGGTGGCCAAGCTGGCGGCCCCCATGAGTCACACGCGGCCGAGTGGGAGACGGTGGCCAAGCTGGCGGCCCCCATGAGTCACACGCGGCCGAGTGGGAGACGGTGGCCAAGCTGGCGGCCCCCATGAGTCACACGCGGCCGAGTGGGAGACGGTGGCCAAGCTGGCGGCCCCCATGAGTCACACGCGGCCGAGTGGGAGACGGTGGCCAAGCTGGCGGCCCCCATGAGTCACACGCGGCCGAGTGGGAGACGGTGGCCAAGCTGGCGGCCCCCATGAGTCACACGCGGCCGAGTGGGAGACGGTGGCCAAGATTCCCACACGGACAGCACGAGGCTGATGACGCGTCCAGAGGGGGTAGAGCCAGCAGACACGCAGCAACACCGTGGGGTTAATATCTTTTATTTGGTATCTCTTAAACTGAGAATAAAATAACAATATTCTGCAGGGCAGATTGAGACTTTGCTGATCAAACCTCCATGAAAGCCCATTGGGCAGAACACAATTTCTCAACAGCAACAAGGATTCAGAAAGGGTCAACCAAAAGGTGCCATTGGCTAAACAGGCAGCAGAATAAAGATCACAGCAATCACAACACAAATTACATTTCCATTTCCAAATCAACACAGATTTTCATTAGGGGGGGGGGGGGGGAGGAACCTCTGTTTTTCAATAATTTTTATTCAAATTTTCACAAAATATCAATAACAAAATACAAAAAATACGCAAAAAAATAAATGAACACCAATCATCAACACTGAACAAATATACACGGCCCACCAAACAACACGGACAGACGGACGGACCCCCCCTCATCCCGGGGTGCTGCTGGTCCTCTCCTACCCCACTCCCCCTCCACCTCCCCCTCCCCTCCTCCTCACTCCCCCTCCCCCTCCCCACCCCTCCTCCTCACTCCCCCCTCCCCCTCCCCCTCCCACCTACCCCCTCCCCTCCCCCTCCCCTCCCCTCCCCTCCTCCTCACTCCCCCTCCCCCTCCCCACCTCCTCCCACCCCTCCCCCTCCCCCTCCCCTCCTCCTCACCCCCCTCCCCTCCCCCTCACTCCCCCCTCCCCTCCCCCTCCCCTCCCCACCTCCTCACTCCCCCCTCCCTCTCCCCCTCCTCACCCCCCTCCCCCTCCTCTCCCCACCTCCTCACTCCCCCCCCCCTCCCCATCACCCTCCCCCTCCCCACCTCCTCACTCCCCTCCTCCTCACTCCCCCCTCCACCTCCCCTCCTCCTCACTCCCCCCCTCCCCCTCCCCACCTCCTCACTCCCCCCATCCCTCCCCCTCCCCACCTCCTCACTCCCCCCTCCCCCTCCCCTCCTCCTCACTCCCCCCTCCCCTCCCCACCTGCTCACTCCCCCCTCCCCCTCCCCACCTCCTCACTCCCCCCTCCCCTCCTCCTCACTCCTCCCCCCCTCCCCCTCCCCACCTCCTCACTCCCCCCTCCCTCCCCTCCTCCTCACTCCCCCTCCCCCTCCCCACCTCCTCACTCCCCCCTCCCCCTCCCCACCTCCTCACTCCCCCCCTCCCTCCTCCTCACTCCCCCCTCCCCCCTCCCCTCCCTCCTCACTGACCCCTCCCCTCCTCCTCACTCCCCTTCCCCCTCCCCCTCCCGACCTCCTCACGTCCCCCCCCCTTCCCCCCCTCGCCCCTCCCCTCCTCCTCACTCCCCCCTTCCTCCTCCTCACTCCCCCTCCCCCTCCCCCTCCCCCTCCCTCTCCCCCTCCCCTCCTCCTCCTCACTTCCCCTCGCCACCTACCCCCTCCCCCTCCCCTCCTCCTCACCTCCCCTCCCCCTCCCCTCCTCCTCACTCCCCCCTCCCCCTCCCCCTCCCCTCCTCCTCACTCCCTCCTCCCCCTCCCCCTCCCCTCCTCCCTCACTCCCCCTTCCCCTCCCCTCCTCCTCACTCCCCCCTCCCCCTCCCCCCTCCTCACTCCCCCTCCCCCTCCCCTCCTTCTCTCCCCCCTCCCCCTCCACCTCCCCTCCTCCTCACTCCTCCTCCCCCTCCCCTCCCCTCCTCCTCACTCCCCACTCCCCCTCCCCTCCTCCTCACCCCCACCCCCATCGCCTCCTCCTCACTCCCCCTCCCCTCCTCACTCCCCCTCCCCCTCCCCACCTCCTCACTCCCCTCCCCCCTCCTCACTCCCCCTCCCCCTCCCCACCTCCTCACTCCCCCCTCCCCTCCTCCTCACTCCCCCTCCCTCCTCCTCACCTCCCCCTCCCCCTCCCCACCTCCTCACTCCCCCTCCCCTCCTCCTCACTCCCCCTCCCCCTCCCCCTGCCCTCCTCCTCACTCCCCCACCCCCCTCCCCTCCTCCTAACTCCCCCCTCCCCCTCCCCCTCCCCACCTCCTCACTCCCCCTCCCGCTCCCCCTCCCCCTTCCCCTCCCCTCCTCCTCACTCCCCCCTCCCCCTCCCCCTCCCCTCCTCCTCACTCCCCCTCCCCTCCCCCTCCCCACCTCCTCACTCCCCCTCCCCCTCCCCCCCTCCCCCTCCCCCTCCCACCGTCCTCACTCCCCCTCCCCCTCCCCACCCCCCCCTCCCTCACTCCTCCTCCCCCCTCCCCCTCCCCCTCCCCTCCCCTCCTCACTCCACCACCCTCCCACTCCCCCATCCTCCCCCCTCCTCGCCCCCCTCCCCCTCCCCACCTCCTCACTCCCCCCTCCCACCTCCCCCCTCCCACCTCCCCTCCTCCCCCTCCACCTCCCCCTCCCCTCATCCTCACTCCCCCCTCCTCCCCTCCTCCTCACTCCCCCTTCCCCCTCCCCTCCTCCTCACTGCCCCTCCCCCCTCCACCTCCCCTCCTCCTCACCCCCCTCTCCCTCCCCCTCCACTCCTCCTCACTCCCCCCTCCCCCCTCGTCCCCTCCTCCTCACTCCCCCTCCCCCCTCCTCCCCTCCTCCTCACTCCCCCCTCCCCCCTCGTCCCCTCCTCCTCACTCCCCCTCCCCCTCCCCTCCCCTCCTCCTCACTCCCCCCTCCCCTCCCCCTCCCCCTCCCCTCCCCTCCTCCTCACTCCCCCTTTCCCCTCCCCCCTCCTCCCCTCATCCTCACTCCCCCCTCCCACTCCCCCCTCCCCTGCACCTCCCCACCCCTCCTCCTCACTCCCCCCTCCCACTCCCCCTCCTCCCCTCCTCCTCACTCCCCCTCCCCCTCCCCCTCCCCCCACCCCCTCCCACTACCCCCTCCTCCCCTCCTCCTCACTCCCCCTCCCCCTCCCCTCCCCTCCCCCTCCCCTCCTCCTCACCCCCTTTCCCCTCCCCCTTCTCCCCTCCTCCTCACTCCCCCCTCCCACTCCCCCCTCCCCTGCACCTCCCCTCCCCTCCTCCTCACTCCCCCCTCCTCCCCTCTCCCCCTCCCCCTCCCCTCCTCACTCCCCCCTCCCCCTCCCCCCTCCCCTCCCCCTCCCCCCTCCTCTCCTCCTCTCCTCCTCCTCACTCCCCCTCCCACTCCCCCTCCCCTCCTCCTCACTCCCCCCCTCCCTCCCTCCTCGCCCCTCCCCCCTCCCCCCTCCCCTCCTCCTCACTCCCCCCTCCCTCCCTCCTCGCCCCTCCCCCCTCCCCCTCGCCCCTCCCCCCTCCGCCCCCCCTCCCCCCCCCCCCCCTCCTCGCCCCTCCCACCCCCCCCCCCGGGTTGCTGCTGCTGCTGGCCCTCCGCTCCCCCCTCCCCCTCCCCCTCCCCTCCTCCTCACTCCCCCCTCCTCCGCCTCTCCCTCCTCCTCCTCCCTCCCCCCTCCCCCTCCCCCCTCCCCCCCTCCCCCTCCCCCCTCCTCTCCTCCTCTCCTCCTCCTCACTCCCCCCCTCCCACTCCCCCTCCCTTCCTCCTCACTCCCCCCTCCCTCCCTCCTCGCCCCTCCCCCCCTCCCCCCTCCCCCTCCTCCTTACTCCCCCCTCCCTCCCTCCTCGCCCCTCCCCCCCCTCCCCCTCCTCGCCCCTCCCCCCCTCGCCCCTCCCCCTCCTCGCCCCTCCCCCCCTCCCCTCCTCCCCTCCTCTTCACTCGCCCCTCCCCCTCCCCCACTCCCCTCCTCCTCACTCCCCCCTCCACCTCCCCCCACCCCCTCCCACCTCCCCCTCCTCCCCTCCTCGCCCCTCACCCCCCCACCCCCTGGGTTGCTGCTGCTGCTGCCCTCCGCTCCCACTCATCACCGGGGCCACATATGGTAACTCAACCCACCTGTCGAACCCCCTCCCCAAACCCAAATCTTTCCAGCACCTCCCACAAGTACCCCCACTCTAACCTATCCAAGGCCTTCTCCGCGTCCAGCGCCATCACTATCTCCGCCTCCCCTTCTCACGCCAGCATTATTGTGACATTCAAGAGCCTCCGTACATTAGAATTCAGCTGCCTCCCTTTCACGCACCCCGTCTGATCCTGGTGGATGATCTGCGGCACACAATCCTCTATCCTCGTGGCTAAAATCTTCGCCAACATCTTGGCGTCTACATTTAAGAGTGAGATGGGCCTGTATGAGCCACACTGCAGGGGATCCTTATCCCGCTTCAGGATCAAGGAAATCAGCGCCCGAGACATCGTCGAATGGCAAAGCCTCTCCTTCCCTTGCCTCGTTAAAGGCCCTAACCAACAGAGGGCCCAGCAGCTCTGCATGCTTCGAATAGTATTGGACCGGGTACCCATCCGGCCCCGGCGCCTTGCCCGCCTGTATGCTCCCTATCCCTTTGACCAACTCCTCCAACCCAACCGGCTCCCCCAATCCACCCACCTGCCCTTCCTCCACCCTGGGGAATCTCAGCCAGTCCAGGAAGCGACCCGTCCCTCCCTCCTCCAGTGGGGGAATGGACCAATACAGTTCCTTGTAAAGTCCCTGAAGACCCCATTGATGCCTACCCCACTTCGCACAATGTTCCCTCCCCTATCCTTAACTCCCCCAATCTCCCTGGCTGCATGTCGCTTCCGAAGCTGGTGCTCCAGCATCCGCCTCGCCTTTTCCCCATGTTCATATACCGACCCCTGTGCCTTCCTCCACTGCGCCTCCGTCTTCCTGGTGGTCAACAGGTCGGATTCAGCCTGGAGGCTGCGCCGCTCCCATAGCAATCCCTCCTCCGGAATCTCGGTGTACTTCCTGCCCACCCTCACCATCTCCCGTCCACCCTCACCATCTCCCCGTCCACCCTCACCATCTCCCCGTCCACCCTCACCATCTCCCCGTCCACCCTCACCATCTCCCCGTCCACCCTCACCATCTCCCCGTCCACCCTCACCATCTCCCCGCCCACCCTCACCATCTCCCCGTCCACCCTCACCATCTCCCCGTCCACCCTCACCATCTCCCTGCCCACCCTCACCATCTCCCCGTCCACCCTCACCATCTCCCCGTCCACCCTCACCATCTCCCCGTCCACCCTCACCATCTCCCCTGCCACCCTCACCATCTCCCCGTCCACCCTCACCATCTCCCCGTCCACCCTCACCATCTCCCCGTCCACACTCACCATCTCCCCGTCCACCCTCACCATCTCCCCGTCCACCCTCACCATCTCCCCATTACCCTCACCATCTCCCCGCCCACCCTCACCATCTCCCCGTCCACCCTCACCATCTTCCCGTCCACCCTCACCCTCTCCCCGTCCACCCTCACCATCTCCCCGTCCACCCTCACCATCTCCCCGTCCACCCTCACCATCTCCCCGCCCACACTCACCATCTCCCCGTCCACCCTCACCATCTCCCCGCCCACCCTCACCATCTCCCCGCCCACCCTCACCATCTCCCCGCCCACTCTTACCATCTCCCTGTCCACCCTCACCATAAGGGCAGCACGGTGGCGCAGTGAGTTAACGCTGCAGCTTCACAGCACCGAGGTCCCAGGTTCGATCCCGGCTCGAGGTCACTGTCCATGTGGAGTTTACCCATTGTCCCCGTGTTTGTGTGGGTTTCGCCCCCACAGCCCAAAGATGTGCAGGGCAGGTGAATTTACCACGCTAAATTGCCTCTTAATTGGAAAAAATAAATTGGGTATTCTAAATTTGTTCAAAAAATATTTGGGCCTCACGGTAGCATGGTGGTTAGCATCAATGCTTCACAGCTCCAGGGTCCCAGGTTCGATTCCCGGCTGGGTCACTGTCTGTGTGGAGTCTGCACATCCTCCCCGTGTGTGCGTGGGTTTCCTCCGGGTGCTCCGGTTTCCTCCCACAGTCCAAAGATGTGCGGGTTAGGTGGATTGGCCATGCTAAATTGCCCGTAGTGTAAGGTTAATGGGGGGATTGTTGGGTTACGGGGTTACGGGTATGTGGGTGCAAGTGGGGTGATCTTGCTCGGCACAACATCGAGGGCCGAAGGGCCTGTTCTGTGCTGTACTGTTCTATGTCTATGTCTATCTCCCCGCCCACCCTGACCATCTCCCCGCCCACCCTCACCATCTCCCCGTCCACCCTGACCATCTCCCCGTCCACCCTCACCATCTCCCCCACCAACATCACCATCTCCCCGTCCACACTCACCATCTCCCCGTCCACCCTCACCATCTCCCCGCCACCCTCACCATCTCCCCGTCCACCCTCACCATCTCCCCGTCCACCCTCACCATCTCCCCGTCCACCCTCACCATCTCCCCCACCAACATCACCCTCTGGCTCAGCTATCTGCTCTCCCTATGGGCCCTAATGGAGATCAGTTCTCCCCTAACCACCGCCTTCAGTACTTCCCAAACCATTCCCACTCGGAACTCCCCATTGTGGTTGGCCTCCAGGTATCTCTCTATACATCCTCGGACCCGCCCGCGCACCTCCTCGTCTGCCAGCAACCCCACCTCTAAGCGTCAAAGCGGGAGCAGGTCCCGGTCCTTGCCCAGCTCGAGGTCTACCCAATGCATAGCATGATGGGAAATGGCTATCGCCGAGTACTCAGTATCTTCCACTCTCGCAATCAGCGCCCTACCCATAACAAATCAATCAATCCGAGAATAGGCCTTCTGAACGTGGGAGAAGAATGAAAATTCCCTGGCCCCCGGCCTCGCTAACCTCCATAGATCCACCCCTCCCATCTGGTCCATAAACCCCCTCAACACCTTAGCCTCCGCCGGCCTCCTGCCCATTCTAGACCTAGTTATCCAGTGCCGGATTCAGCACCGTGTTAAACCCCCCCCCCCCCCCCCCCCCCCCCCCCCGCCATTATCAGGCCTCCTGTCACAGAGTCTGGGATCTGGCTCAGCTTATTCCGCATGAAACCAGCATCGTCCCAGTTCGGGGCAAATACATTGACCAGCACCACCCGCTCCCCCTGCAGCTGGCCACTTACCATCACACACCTCCCACCACTGTCTGCCACAATGCTCCACGCCTCTAACGCCACCCCCGCCGACTAGCCATAACCCCTCCTCCAGCCAGCCACACCCCTCCCCCGCCGACTAGCCATAACCCCTCCTCCGCCAGCCACGCCCCTCCCCCGCCGACTAGCCATAACCCCTCCTCCGCCAGCCACGCCCCTCCCCCGCCGACTAGCCATAACCCCTCCTCCGCAAGCCACGCCAACTCCCCCGCCGACTAGCCATAACCCCTCCTCCGCCAGCCACGCCCCTCCCCCCGCCGACTAGCCATAACCCCTCCTCCGCCAGCCACACCTCCCCCCTCCGACTAGCCATAACCCCTCCTCCGCCAGCCACAGCCCTCCCCCCGCCGACTAGCCATAACCCCTCCTCCGCCAGCCACACCCCTCCCCCGCCGACTAGCCATAACCCTCTCCTCCGCCAGCCACGCCCCTCCCCCCGACTAGCCATAACCCCTCCTCCACCAGCCACGCCCCCCCCGCCGACTAGCCATAACCCCTCCTCCCCAGCCACGCCCCTCCCCCCGCCGACTAGCCATAACCCCTCCTCCGCCAGCCACGCCCCTCCCCCGCCGACTAGCCATAACCCCTCCTCCACCAGCCACGCCCCTCCCCCCGCCGACTAGCCATAACCCCTCCTCCCGCCACCACGCCCCTCCCCCCGCCGACTAGCCATAACCCCCTCCTCCGCCAGCCACGCACCCCTCCCCCGCCGACTAGCCATAACCCCTTCCTCCGCCAGCCACAGCCCTCCCCCCGCCGACTAGCCATAACCCCTCCTCCGCCAGCCACCCCCTCCCCCGCCCGACTAGCCATAACCCCTCCTCCGCAGCCACGCCCTCCCCCGCCGACTAGCCATAACCCCTCCTCCGCCAGCCACGCCCCCCACGCCGACTAGCCATAACCCCCCCTCCGCCAGCCACGCCCTCCCCCGCCGACTAGCCATAACCCCTCCTCCGCCAGCCACGCCCCCCACGCCGACTAGCCATAACCCCTCCTCCGCCAGCCACGCCCCCCCCCGCAGACTAGCCATAACCCCTCCTCCGCCAGCCACGCCCTCCCCCGCCGAATAGCCATAACCCTCCTCCGCCAGCCCCCCTCCCCCGCCGACTAGCCCATAACCCCTCCTCCACCAGCCACGCCCCTCCCCCACCGACTAGCCATAACCCCTCCTCCGCCAGCCACGGCCCTCCCCCGCCGACTAGCCATAACCCCTCCTCCGCCAGCCCCCCTCCCCCGCCGACTAGCCATAACCCCTCCTCCGCCAGCCACACCCTCCCCGCCGACTAGCCATAACCCCTCCTCCGCCAGCCACGCCCCTCCCCCACCGACTAGCCATAACCCCTCCTCCGCCAGCCACGGCCCTCCCCCGCCGACTAGCCATAATCGCTCCTCCACCAGCCACGCCCCTCCCCCCCACCGACTAGCCATAACCACTCCTCCCGCCAGCCACGCCCCTCCCCCACCGACTAGCCATAACCCTCCTCCGCCAGCCACGCCCCTCCCCCGCCGACTAGCCATAACCCCTCCTCCACCAGCCACACCCCTCCCCCGCCGCTAGCCATAACCCCTCCTCCACCAGCCACGCCCCTCCCCCCGCCGACTAGCCATAACCCCTCCTCCACCAGCCACCCCCTCCCCCGCCGACTAGCCATAACCCTCCTCCACCAGCCAACGCCCCTCCCCCGCCGACTAGCCATAACCCCTCCTCTGCCCAGCCCCCCCCCGCCCACTAGCCATAACCCCTCCTCCGCCAGCCACGCCCGCCGCCGACTAGCCATAACCCCTCCTCCACCAGCCACGCCCCTCCCCCGCCGACTAGCCATAACCCCTCCTCCACCAGCCACGCCCCTCCCCCGCCGACTATCCATAACCCCTCCTCCGCCAGCCACGCCCCTCCCCGCCGCTAGCCATAACCCTCCTCCACCAGCCCACGCCCCTCCCCCCCGCCGACTAGCCATAACCCCTCCTCCGCCAGCCCTGGCCCCTCCCCCGCCGACTAGCCATAACCCCTCCTCCGCCAGCCACGCCCCCCCACCGCTACCATAAACCCCTCCTCCACCACCACCCCCCTCCCCCGCCGACTAGCCATAACCCCTCCTCCGCCAGCCACTCCCTCCCCCACCGACTAGCCATAACCCCTCCTCCAGCCTCGCCCCTCCCCCCGCTGACTAGCCATAACCCCACTCCTCCGCCAGCCACGCCCCTCCCCCCGCCGACTAGCCATAACCCCTCCTCCACCAGCCACGTCCCTCCCCCGCCGATTAACCATAAACCCCTCCTCCGCCAGCCCCCCCACCGACTAGCCATAACCCCTCCTCCGCCAGCCACGCCCCTCCCCCCACCGACTAGCCATAACCCCTCCTCTGCCAGCCACACCCTCCCCCGCCGACTAGCCCATAACCCCTCCTCCACCAGCCACGCCCCTCCCCCGCCGACTAGCCATAACCCCTCCGCCAGCCACGCCCCCCGCCTACTAGCCATAACCCTCCCCTCCGCCAGCCACGCCCCCCCCGCCTACTAGCCATAAACCCCTCCTCCGCCAGCCACGCCCCACCCGCCGACTAGCAATAACCCCTCCTCCGCCAACCACGCCCCTCGCCCGCCGACTAGCCATAACCCCTCCTCCGCCAGCCACACACCTCCCCCGCCGACTAGCCATAACCCCTCCTCCGCCAGCCACACACCTCCCCCACCGACTCGCCATAACCCCTCCTCCGCCAGCCACGCCCATCCCCCGCCGACTAGCCATAACCCCTCCTCCCGCCAGCCACGCCCCCCCCCGCCTACTAGCCATAACCCCTCCTCCGCCAGCCACGCCCCCCCCCGCCTACTAGCCATAACCCCCTCCTCCGCCAGCCACGCCCCACCCGCCGACTAGCAATAACCCCTCCTCCGCCAACCACGCCCCTCGCCCGCCGACTAGCCATAACCCCTCCTCCGCCAGCCACACACCTCCCCGCCGACTAGCCATAACCCCTCCTCCGCCAGCCACACACCTCCCCCACCGACTCGCCATAACCCCTCCTCCGCCATCCACGCCCCTCCCCCCGCCGACTAGCATAACCCCTCCTCCTCCAGCCACACCCCCCCCCCGCCGACTAGCCATATCCCCTCCCCTGCCAGCCACCCCCTCCCCCGCCGACTAGCCATAACACCTCCTCCACCAGCCACCCCCCCCGCCGACTAGCCATAACCCCTCCTCCGCCAGCCAAGCCCCTCCCCGCCGACTAGCCATAACCCCTCCTCCACCAGCCACACCCCTCCCCCGCCGACTAGCCATAACCCCTTCTCCGCCACCACGCCCCCCCTCCCCGCCGACTAGCCATAACCCCTCCTCCTCCAGCCACGCACCCCCCCGCCGACTAGCCATAACCCCTCTCCACCAGCCCCGCCCCTCCCCGCCGACTAGCCATAACCCCTCCTCTGCCAGCCACGCCCCTCCCCTGCCGACTAGCCATAACCCCTTCTCCGCCAGCCACGCCCCTCCCACGCCGACTAGCCATACCCCCTCCTCCGCCAGCCACGCCCCTCCCCCCGCCGACTAGCCATAACACCTCCTCCGCCAGACAAGCCCCTCCCCCGCCAACTAGCCATAACCCCTTCTCCGCCAGCCACGCCCCCCCTCCCCGCCGACTAGCCATAACCCCTCCTCCTCCAGCCACGCACCCCCCCGCCGACTAGCCATTAACCCCTCCTCCACCAGCCACGCCCCTCCCCGCCGACTAGCCAGAACCCCTCCTCCACCAGCCCACCCCCCCGCCGACTTGCCATAACACCTCCTCCGCCAACCACGCCCCTCCCCCGCCAACTAGCCATAACCCCTCCTCCACCAGCCACGTGCCCTCCCCTGCCGACTAGCCATCCCCCTCCTCCGCCAGCCACGCCCCTCCCCCCCGACTAGCCATAACCCCTCCTCCACCAGCCACACCCCTCCCCCTTCGTCAAGACGTAACCCCTCCTCTGCCCGCCACGTGCCCCTGCCCCCCGCTAGGCCCATTCCCCAGGGTAGCAGATCGCCGTTCCAACCCTCTCTACCTATTCCAGATTCCGCTTGGCCATTTCAGCATCAACCTGGCCCCCCCACACACCCCCTCCCCCAGCTAGGCCCCCTTACCCCCAGCTAGGCCCCCCTACCCCCAGCTAGGCCCACCTACCCCCAGCTAGGCCCCCCAACCCCAAGCTAGGCCCCTACCCCCAGCTAGGCCCCCCTACCCCCAGCTAGGCCCCCCTACCCCCAGCTAGGCCCCTCCTACCCCCAGCTAGACCCCACCTACCCCCAGCTAGGCCCCCCTACCCCCAGCTAGGCCCCCCTACCCCCAGCTAGGCTCTCCTACCCCCAGCTAGGCCCCCCTACCCCCAGCTAGGCCCCCCCACCCCCAGCTAGGCCCCCCTACCCCCAGCTAGGCCCCCTACCCCCAGCTAGGCCCCCCCTACCCCCAGCTAGGGCCCCCCTACCCCCAGCTAGGCCCCCCTACCCCCAGCTAGGCCCCCCTACCCCCAGCTAGGCCCCCCTACCCCCAGCTAGGCCCCCCTCCCCCAGCTAGGGCCCCCTACCCCCAGCTAGGCCCCCTACCCCCAGCTAGGCCCCCCTACCCCCAGCTAGGCCCCCCTACCCCCAGCTAGGCCCCCCCTATCCCCAGCTAGGCCCCCCCATCCCCATCTAGGCCCCCCCTACCCCCAGCTAGGCCCCCCTACCCCCAGCTAGGCCCCCCTACCCCCAGCTAGGCCCCCCTACCCCCAGCTAGGCCCCCACTACCCCCAGCTAGGCCCCTCCTACCCCCAGCTAGACCCCCCTTACCCCCAGCTAGGCACCCTACCCCCAGCTAGGCACCCTACCCACAGCTAGGCCCCCCTACCCCCAGCTAGGCCCCCTACACCCAGCTAGGCCCCCTACCCCCAGCTAGGCCCCCCTACCCCTAGCTAGGCCCCCCCTACTCCCAGCTAGGCCCCCTACCCCCAGCTAGGGCCCCCTACCCCCAGCTAGGCCCCCCTACCCCCAGCTAGGCCCCCCTACCCCCAGCTAGGCCCCCCTACCCCCAGCTAGGACCCCCTACCCCCAGCTAGGCCCCCCCACCCCCAGCTAGGCCCCCCTACCCCCAGCTAGGACCCCCTACCCCCAGCTAGGCCCCCTACCCCCAGCTAGGACCCCCTACCCCCAGCTAGGCCCCCCTACCCCCCAGCTAGGCCCCCTACCCCCAGCTAGGCCCCCCCTACCCCCATCTAGGCCCCTCCTACCCCCAGCTAGGCCCCCCTACACCCAGCTAGGCCCCCTACCCCCAGCTAGGCCCCCCTACCCCCAGCTAGGCCCCCCTACCCCCATCTAGGCCCCCCTACCCCAGCTAGGCCCCCCTACCCCCATCTAGGCCCCCCTACCCCCAGCTAGGCCCCCCTACCCCCAGCTAGGTCCCCCTACCCCCAGCTAGGCCCCCCTACCCCAGCTAGGCCCCCCTACCCCCAGCTAGGCCCCCTACCCCCAGCTAGGCCCGCCTACCCCCAGCTAGGACTTCCTACCCCAGCTAGGCCCCCCTACCCCCAGCTAGGCCCCCCTACCCCCAGCTAGGCCCCCTAACCCCCAGCTAGGCCCCCCTACCCCCAGCTAGGCCCCCTACCCCCAGCTAGGGCCCCCCTACCCCCAGCTAGCCCCACCTACCCCCAGCTAGGCCCCCCTACCCCAGCTAGGCCCCCCCTCCCCCCAGCTCGGCCACCCCTACCCTCAGCTAGGCCCCCTCCCCCCAGCTAGGCCCCCTAACCCCAGCTAGGCCCCCTACCCCCAGCTAGTCCCCCTACCCCCAGCTAGGCCCCCCTACCCCCAGCTAGGCCCCCGACCCCCAGCTAGGCCCCCCTACCCCCAGCTATGCCCCCCTACCCCCAGCTAGGCCCACCTACCCCCAGCTAGGACCCCCCTACCCCCAGCTAGGCCCCCCTACCCCCAGCTAGGCCCCCTACCCACAGCTAGGCCCACCTACCCCCAGCTAGGCCCCCTACCCCCAGCTAGGCCCCTACCTTCAGCTAAGCACCCCTACCCCCAGCTAGGGCCCCCCTACCCCGAGCTAGGGCCCACTCCCCCAGCTAGGCCCCCCCTACCCCCAGATAGGCCCCCCTACCCCCAGCTAGGATCCCCCTACCCCCAGCTAGGCCCCCCCTACCCCAAGATAGGCCCCCTACCCCCAGCTAGGCCCCCCTACCCCAGCTAGGCCCCCCTACCCCCAGCTAGGCCCCCTACCCCCCAGCTAGGCCCCCCTACGCCCAGCTAGCCCCCCTACCCCCAGCTAGGCCCCCCTACCCCCAGCTAGGCCCCCTACCCCCAGCTAGGCCCCACCTACCCCCAGCTAGGCCCCTTACCCCCAGCTAGGCCCCCCAACCCCAAGCTAGGCCCCCTACCCCCAGCTAGGCCCCCCTACACCCCGCTAGGCCCCCCTACCCCAGCTAGGCCCCCCTCCCCCAGCTAGGCCCCCTACCCCCAGCTAGGCCCCCCGACCCCCAGCTAGGCCCCCCTACCCCAGCTAGGCCCCCCTAACCCCAGCTAGGCCCCCCTACCCCTAGCTAGGCCCCCCTACCCCCAGCTAGGCCCCCCTACCCCCAGCTAGGCCCCCCTACCCCCAGCTAGGCCCCCCTACCCCTAGCTAGGCCCCCCTACCCCCAGCTAGGCCCCACTACCCCAGCTAGGCTCCCCCTACCCCCAGCTAGGCTCCCCCTACCCCCAGCTAGGCCCCCCTACCCCCAGCTAGGCCCCCTACCCCCAGGTAGGCCCCCCTACCCCAGCTAGGCCCCCCTACCTCCAGCTAGGCCCCCCTACCCCCAGCTAGGCCCCCCCTACCCCATCTAGGCCCCTCTACCCCCAGCTAGGCCCCCCGACCCCCAGCTAGGCCCCCTACCCCCAGCTAGGCCCCCCTACTTCCAGCTAGGCCCCCCTACCCCCAGCTAGGCCCCCCTACCCCCAGCTAGGCCCCCTACCCCCAGCTAGGCCCCCCTATCCCCAGCTAGGCCCCCCTACCCCCAGCTAGGCCCCCCTACCCCCAGCTAGGCTCCCCTACCCCCAGCTAGGCCCCACTACCCCCAGCTAGGCCCCCCTACCCCCAGCTAGGCCCCCTACCCCCCCAGCTAGGGCCCCCCTACCCCCAGCTAGGCCCCCTCTACCCCCAGCTAGGCCCCCCTACCCCCAGCTAGGCCCCCCTACCCCCAGCTAGGCTCCCCTACCCCCAGCTAGGCCCCCTACCCCCAGCTAGGCCCCCCTACCCCCAGCTAGGACCCCCCTACCCCCAGCTAGGACCCCCCTAGCTGCATTGCTGCCCCCATTGCATTTGGGTAAGTCAGCCGACTCCTGCTGACCCCGGCCACTCCCGCCACTCCTTCGACCCCTCCCAGTGTGGGGCAGCCCCTTCCCCCCATTACCCACCAGCAGGTTCTCCTCCTCCCCCTTCAGCCCTCAGTGAGGGAAAAAGCCGGCGCTTTCAACCCGCCCGACCCCGTCTCCTCTGGCGCAGCTCTCTTTACAAGCCTGGTCCACGCACCCCCAACTCAGGCCTCAACTCCCCCGAAGGGCCCCCTCCCCGTCGTCAGCCACCAACACCACTGGCCTGCCCCCCTTTCCGAGCCCATCCAACAGACCCAACCAAAAACAGGGCCCAACCCACCCTCAAAACAACAAAGAACCAAGAATAAACAGGGAGCCCCCCTCAAAATGTAGCACAGCTATCCCGGACCATCCCTTCACGCGACCCCCCCCCCCCCGTACCCAACCCTCACTTTGAGTTCAATTGTTCATCCTGAACAAAGGCCCAGGCTTCCTCCGGGGACTGGAAGTAGAGGTGTCGGTCCTTGTAACTGACCCAGAGACGCGCCGGCTGCAGCATGCCAAACTTCACACCCCTCCTGTTCAGCACCGCCTTCGTCCAGTTGTACCCGGCCCTCTTCTTCGCCACCTCCGCGCTCAAATCCTGGTTGATCCGAACCTCCGCCCTCTCCCACCTGCTGCTCCGCTCCTTCTTGGCCCACCTGAGCGCACAGTCCCGCTCAGCGAACAGGTGGAACCGCACGAGCACCACTCGCGGCGGCTCATTAGGCTTGGGCCTCCTCGCCAATACTCTGTCGGCCCCTCCAGCTCCTGGGGCCCCTGAAAGGACCCTGCTCCCATCAGTGAACTCAACCTGGTGACCACATAGGCCACCACGTCCGACCCCTCCACCCCCTCCAGGAATCCCAGGATCCACACTGGCCTGAGAGTCGGGCCTGCGACTTGGAGGATTTAGACTTGGTCAGGCAAACTTTGGCCAAGTGCCCCTTTTTGCCGCAGTTACTGCAGTTGGCGTTCCGAGATGGGCAGCGCTGCCTGAGGGGCTGGTGCTGGTTGCAAAAATAGCAGGATAGCCCCCCGGGTTGGGGGGCAGCCGCTCGGCACAGGCCCGGGGTACTCTCTGGTCGGGGGTCCACGAGGGGGTCGCGTGATCAGATGGGAACGCGTTGAGGCTTTGAAACGCTACTTCTAAGGAGGTGGCTAGTTTTACTGTCTCTTCCATGTCGAGGGCGCCTTTCTCGAGCATGCGCTGTCTGACATAGTTCGACCTGACTCCAGCCACGTAGGCATCCCGGACGGCGAGGTCCATATGTTGCGAGGCCATAATAGCCTGGTAGTTGCAACTTTGCGCGAGGACTTTGAGGTGGCGTAGCTACTCCTCCAGCGATTCCCTGGGGCATTTGGCGGCGGCGAGTGGTGAGGAGGTGTCGTGCATACACCTCGTTCACCAGCCTTACGTATCGGCGCTTCAGCATCGCCAGGGCGGCCGCATATGTGGAGGATTCCTCCAGTTGTTCAGAAATTCGATGGCTCACCCCAGCGTGGAGGAGGCTCAGCTTCTAATCGTCGGTGACGGAAGGCGAGGAGGAGGCGGCGACGTAGGCCACAAAACAGCGGAGCCAGTGCTAAAAAATCCCTTTGTCTTCCGCGGCCTGTGGGTGAAGTTCCCGTCGGTCAGGTTTGAGGGCCGATTCCATTGTGGTGTTGTAGTCGATTAAATTGATGCGACCAGCAATTCACGTGAGTCAGTGAGTGGAAGTAAACTGTGGCTTATATTGTCTAGAACAGTGCCTGCCTGCGACTGCTCTACTACTAATAGCCGCCTACATGGCAGCAGCTTTTTATACCGACCCTCAAGGGGCGGAGCCCACACAGGCCCCAGCATGGTACATTCAGAGCCATATCGTACAATGGTCCATAGGCGGAGCCCACACAGGCCCCAGCATGGTACATTCAGAGCCATATCGTACAATGGTCCATAGGCGGAGCCCACACAGGCCCCAGCATGGTACATTCAGAGCCATATCGTACAATGGTCCATAGGCGGAGCCCACACAGGCCCCAGCATGGTACATTCAGAGCCATATCGTACAATGGTCCATAGGCCGAGCCCACACAGGCCCCAGCATGGTACATTCAGAGCCATATCGTACAATGGTCCATAGGCGGAGCCCACACAGGCCCCAGCATGGTACATTCAGAGCCATATCGTACAATGGTCCATAGGCGGAGCCCACACAGGCCCCAGCATGGTACATTCAGAGCCATATCGTACAATGGTCCATAGGCGGGGCCCACACAGGCCCCAGCATGGTACATTCAGAGCCATATCGTACAATGGTCCATAGGCGGAGCCCACACAGGCCCCAGCATGGTACATTCAGAGCCATATCGTACAATGGTCCATAGGCGGAGCCCACACAGGCCCCAGCATGGTACATTCAGAGCCATATCGTACAATGGTCCATAGGCGGAGCCCACACAGGCCCCAGCATGGTACATTCAGAGCCATATCGTACAATGGTCCATAGGCGGAGCCCACACAGGCCCCAGCATGGTACATTCAGAGCCATATCGTACAATGGTCCATAGGCGGAGCCCACACAGGCCCCAGCATGGTACATTCAGAGCCATATCGTACAATGGTCCATAGGTGGAGCCCACATGGGCAATAGCGTGGAAGAGTGTAATACATGGTGAATAGTTAGTACAATATGTTCACCACAAGGAGGAAACAGATAGAGACATGGGTAAAGAGAAGGAGAGACAAAGGGACAGATTCAATGTCAGCCCGTCACTAAATCTCAATTGAAACTAATTCCTGGACATGTCACTATAGCCTCACTTCATCGCAATGGATAAACCTGCCAGGATTAATCCAGAATGCAATCTGGTGTTAAAGATCTGTAAACTCAGCTTCCACTAACTTCTCCCACTTTCTGTACCTGATTTGGGAATAGAAATATTTGCTGGAAGGGTGATTGTAAAAAGACTCCTTAAGGAATAGGCAGCTGATTTGCCAGTGGAAAGGGGGCAGTGTAACTCTTTCTGGGGACAGAGGGGATGTGTCTGCAGACTGGCAATACAGATGGTGGTCACGGGTGGGGTGGGGGGGGGGTGTTCAGAGAGAGTGTGTGGGTACGGGGGGGGGGGCGAGGGGGAAGGAGGATGACAGCAGGCAGGGGAAGGAAAGTGTATCTCTCATCTCCCCACCCGGATAGGATCACATTGCTGCCTGTGGGATCCTGCTGTGTACCAATGGCATGCAGCCTTTCCTGAGCTTAGTGACCACACACAATGTCAAATTAAACTGTTCATAGACTGTACAGGAGGGGGCAGACATAACCTAACCCCTCCCCTGCCCCACCTCCCTGAGACTGGGAGCAGGGCACTGACTCCACACTGGAGACCCCCAGATACTTTGTGCCTAACCCCCTCCCCCCACCCAACCCTCACACCAAACTCCACCTCTATTCTGCTCTCTATTCCTGTTTCCCTCGCTCTCTCCCCTCCCTCGCCACTCTCTCTACACCCATTTCTCTGTCTCGGGGAGTAAGACGGGGACAGAGACAGAGAATTTGACCAGCAGAAACTTTGCCAAAGTCAATTCAAACGCAACCCTGAGCTTTTCCACAGCCAACAGTGACATTCCAGTAAAAGGCAGGAACTGGGCAATTGGCAAATTGTCTGAATGAAATGAAATGAAAGTCCCTCTTTAAAACTGGCAGTGAGGCGGGGGGAGTGGGGGAAAGTTTGGTTACTTTGGAGAACTCGGTGAGCTGAATTACCGCCCCCAGCCCATCCCACACCCACACATGCACTCCCCTCCCCATCACCAACATATCACTAATCAGTCCATCTCACTCAGTCCCCTGTGAAAACGGTTCAACTCACTCAGTCCCAAGACTTTCAA
>NW_024055580.1:0-29845 GCF_902713615.1 Scyliorhinus canicula | reverse complement strand
GAGGGGAGTGAGGAGGAGGGGAGGTGGGGGGGGGGGAGGGGGGAGGAAGGAGGGGAGGGGAGGGGGGTGAGGAGGGGGGAGGGGGAGGGGGAGTGGAGGGGTGGAGGAGGGGGGGAAGGGGGAGTGAGGAGGAGGGGAGGGGGAGGGGGAGGGGGGAATGAGGAGGAGGGGAGGGGGAGGGGGAGGGGGAGTGAGGAGGAGGGGAGGGGGAGGGGGAGTGAGGAGGAGGGGAGGGGGAGGGGGTAGGTGGAGAGGGAGGAGTGAGGAGGAGGAGGGGGGGGGGAGAGGGAGGGGAGGGGGAGGGGAGGGGGGGGAGGAGGAGGAGGGGAGGGGGGAGGAGGAGGAGGGAGGGGGAGGGGGAGGGGGAGTGAGGAGGTCGGGAGGGGGAGGGGGAAGGGGGGGAGGAGGAGGGGAGGGGAGTGAGGAGGAGGGGGGGGGAGGGGGGAGTGAGGAGGAGGGGAGGGGGGAGTGAGGAGGGGGGAGGGGGAGGGGGGTGGAGAGGGGGGAGGGGAGGGGGAGGTGAGGAGGAGGGGAGGGGAGGGGGGAGTGAGGAGGTGGGGAGGGGGAGGGGGGTGAGGAGGAGGGGAGGGGGGAGTGAGGAGGTGGGGAGGGGGAGGGGGGAGTGAGCAGGTGGGGAGGGGAGGGGGGAGTGAGGAGGAGGGGAGGGGGAGGGGGGAGTGAGGAGGTGGGGAGGGGAGGGAGGGGGGGAGTGAGGAGGTGGGGAGGGGGAGGGGGGAGTGGGAGGAGGGGAGGGGAGGGGGGGAGGAGGAGGAGGGGAGTGAGGAGGTGGGAGGGGGAGGGGATGGGGAGGGGGAGGGGGAGTGAGGAGGGGGAGAGGAGGGGGAGGGGGAGGGGGAGTGAGGAGGAGGGGAGGGAGGGGGAGTGAGGAGGTGGGGAGGGGAGGGGGAGGGGGGGGGGAGGTGGGAGGGGGAGGGGAGGGGGAGTGAGGAGGAGGGGAGGGGAGGGGAGGGGGAGGAGGTGGGGAGGGGGGAGGGGGAGTGAGGAGGAGGGGAGGGGGAGTGAGGAGGGGGGAGGGGGAGGGGGAGTGAGGAGGAGGGGAGGGGGAGGGGGGAGTGAGGAGGAGGGAGGGGGAGGGGGAGGGGGTAGTGAGGAGGAGGGGAGGGGGAGGTGGAGGGGGGAGTGGGGTAGGAGAGGACCAGCAGCACCCCGGGATGAGGGGGGGTCCGTCCGTCTGTCCGTGTTGTTTGGTGGGCCGTGTATATTTGTTCAGTGTTGATGATTGGTGTTCATTTATTTTTTTGCGTATTTTTTGTATTTTGTTATTGATATTTTGTGAAAATTTGAATAAAAATTATTGAAAAACAGAGGTTCCTCCCCCCCCCCCCCCCCTAATGAAAATCTGTGTTGATTTGGAAATGGAAATGTAATTTGTGTTGTGATTGCTGTGATCTTTATTCTGCTGCCTGTTTAGCCAATGGCACCTTTTGGTTGACCCTTTCTGAATCCTTGTTGCTGTTGAGAAATTGTGTTCTGCCCAATGGGCTTTCATGGAGGTTTGATCAGCAAAGTCTCAATCTGCCCTGCAGAATATTGTTATTTTATTCTCAGTTTAAGAGATACCAAATAAAAGATATTAACCCCACGGTGTTGCTGCGTGTCTGCTGGCTCTACCCCCTCTGGACGCGTCATCAGCCTCGTGCTGTCCGTGTGGGAATCTTGGCCACCGTCTCCCACTCGGCCGCGTGTGACTCATGGGGGCCGCCAGCTTGGCCACCGTCTCCCACTCGGCCGCGTGTGACTCATGGGGGCCGCCAGCTTGGCCACCGTCTCCCACTCGGCCGCGTGTGACTCATGGGGGCCGCCAGCTTGGCCACCGTCTCCCACTCGGCCGCGTGTGACTCATGGGGGCCGCCAGCTTGGCCACCGTCTCCCACTCGGCCGCGTGTGACTCATGGGGGCCGCCAGCTTGGCCACCGTCTCCCACCTTGTCTGTTTGACTCCCGAAGCATGGAGAGCTTCATTCACCCAGAGACCTCTTTCCTGCCCTTCAAACAACTCCCTGTCTTCTGATTGGCACTCAGTGCAAATCCGGGGGTACACTACCCCAAACCTGGCAATACTGGGGGCCGAGTACGCCAACTTAAAACTATATGAACTCCCCGACCTCTGGGCTTGTCTGTTGTTGGGACTGGCCTTCCAAGGCAACCTCAGGAGCCTAGCCCTGAAGTTCGGTGGGCCCCTACCCCTTCTCACCATTTGTAACCTCGCGACCCTGAAGGTCGACCCTCCCCCGGTCTCCGCAAATATCACTGCCGACTGGAATGCAGTCGCCCCCAGAAGCAGACGGTACAGTATCGAGGACAGGATGTTTATCAGGTCTGAGGTCCAGCGACTCTTGTGGGAAGGGATCATCGAGGTCCAGCAATAGCCCCTGGAGAGCTCAGGTGGGGTCGGCAGGACCGGGGAAAAGACCCGGATGGTTGTAAACTACATCCAAACCATAAACCGGTACACGCACCTCGATGCATAACCACTTCCCCGGATTGCAGACATGGTAAACCACATCGCACACTACCGGGTCTTCTCAATAGTGGATCTGAAGTCTGCATACCACCAGCTGCCAATCCGCCCGGAGGGCTGCCACTACACGGCGTTCCAGGCAGACGGCCGGCTTCCATTTCCTCCGGGTCCACTTCGGCATCACAAATGGGGTCTCGGCCTTCCAAAGAACGATGGGCCGAATGGTGAACCAGTACGGGCTGCGGGCCACATTTCCGTACTTGGACAACGTCACCATCTGCGGCCACGACCAGCAGGACCACGACGCCAACCTCCAGAAATTACTCCAAAGCGCCCAAGCCCTGAACCTGACATATAACGCGGAGAAATGCTTATCCGCACAACCAGACTAGCCATCCTCGGTTACCTCATGGAAAACGGAGTTCTAGGACCCGACCCCGACAGCATGCGCCCCCTCCTGCAGCTCCCCCCTTCCCAACTGCCCCAAGGCCCGGAAAAGGTGCCTCGGATTCTTTTCCTATTATACCCAGTGGGTCCCCAACTATGCGGACAAAGCCCACCCACTGATCAAAGCCACCACCTTCCCACTGGGGGCTGATGCCAGCCAGGCCTTCAGCTGCATCAAGGCAGATATTGCCAAAGCTGCAATGCACGCGGTGAATGGGTCCATCCCCTTCCAGGTGGAGAGCGATGCGTCAGAGGTCTCCCTCACCGCTACCCTCGATCAGGCGCGCAGGCCAGTAGCATTTCTCTCCCGTACCCTCAACGCCTCCGAAATTCAACACTCCTCAGTCCAAAAGATGCCCAAGCCATCGTGGAAGCCGTGCGGCACTGGAGGCACTACCTCGCTGGTAGGAGCTTTACCCTCGTCACCGACCAATGATCAGGTAGCCTTCATGTTTGATAATACGCAGCGGGGCAAGATCAAGAGCGATAAGGTCCTGAGGTGGAGGATCGAACCGTCCACCTATAATTACGATATAGTATATCATCCTCGGAAGCTCAATGAACCCCCAGATGCCCTGTCCCGTGGCACATGCGCCAGCGGGCAAACTGACCGACTCCGGGCGATCCACGATAACCTCTTCCACTCGGGGGTCACCCTGCTCCTCCACTCCATTAAAGCCGCAACCTGCCGGTCTCCACCGAGGGGGTCACCCTGCTCCTCCACTCCATTAAAGCCGCAACCTGCCGGACTCCACCGAGGGGGTCAGGGCCATGACCAGGGACTGCAAAATCTGTGTGGTGTAAACCGCACTTCTATCGACAGGATAAGGCCCACCTGGGAAAGCCATCCGGCCCTTTGAGAGCCTCAGTATCAACTTCAAAGGGCCCTTCCCCTCTACCAACCGCAACACGGATTTCCAAAACGTTGTTGCCGAATTCTCCATGTTCCCCTTTGCCGTCCCCTGCCCCAACATGGCCGCAGCCATCATCATTAAGGCCGTGCATATTGTCTTCACCCTGTTCAGTTCCCCACTTACGCCCACAGTGACCGGGGCCCCTTGTTTATGAGCGATGGACTGCCTCAGTACCTGCTCGGTAAGGGCATTGCCTCGAACAGGACTACCAGTTATAACCCCAGGGGAAACGGACAGGTGGAGAGGGAGAACGTGACTGTCTGGAAGGCCGCCCTCCTGGCCCTACGGTCTAGGAAGCTCCCAGTTCCCCACTGGCAGGAGGTCCTCCCCGACGCGCTCCACTCCATTAGGTCCCTCCTTTGCACGGCCACGAAGGACACCCCTCATGGCCGCCTGTTTATTTTCCCCAGGAAATCCACCTCCGGGGTCTTTGCTGAAGTCACCGGGGCCCGTCCTACTCCTCAAACACGTCAGGAGCCATACGTCCGACCACCGGGTGGAGAGGGTCCAGCTCCTTCACACCAACCCCCAGTACGCAAACGTAGAACCCCCGACGGCCGACCTGATACGGTTTCCCTCCGGGACCAGGCACCCGCAGGTTCCATCACATCCTCAACCTACACCCCAACCTACGCCGACCAGTGGCCCCGCCCCTACATGTCCTCCGCACCCCATCCTTTACTCCCTCCCCCTTCACTGACCCACAGGAACGAAGCTCCAGAAGACACGCTCCCAGAGTCCACGTCTGTGCCCGCACCAGCGAGTTCCCCAGCCGTGCCCGCACGGATGGGTTTGACACCCGGCCAGCTGGGAAACCAGAGCTCCGGCGATCACAGCGCACGATCAGGGAGCCGGACAGACTGAACCTGTGAACCCTTCACCCCCGCCGGACTCACATGGGGTTATGTGGTGAACGTATTGTACTAACTATTCACCATGTATGTAACTGTACCACGCTGTTACCCATGTGGTCTCCAGCTATGGACCATTGTACGATATTACCTAACTGTATCCTGCTGGGGCCTGTGTGGGCTCCGCCCCTGGCTCCTCCCCTTAAGGGGAGGTATAATGAGCAGCTGCCCTGTAGGCACCTCTCAGTAGGAGAGCAGTCGCAGGCAGTCACTGTTCTAGTTGATTGAAACCGCAGTTTACTTCCACACACTGACTCGCGTGAATCGATGGTCACATGACTCCTCAGTCTGTGTTTCATTCTGTCTCTCCCTCGCTGACTGCCTAACTCTCCCCGTCTCCCTCTCTCTCTGTGTATCTCTCTCTATCTCTCTCTCCCTCCATCCCTACCTTTCTGTCTTTGTCTGTCTCTCCCTCACTCTGTTGCCGTACCAGCCTCCCCGAACAGGTGCCGGAATGTGGTGACTAGGGGATTTTCACAGTAACTTCATTTGAAGCCTACTTCTGACAATAAGCGATTTCATTCATTTATTCATTCATTCACTCATTCATTCATTCATTTCATTCATTCTCTGTCTCTGTCTCTCTGACTGGCTGACATTCTTTATCTCTTTCTCTCTCTCTCCCTCTGCCCCTGCCTTTCTGTCTCTGTCAGTCTCTCCCTCACTCTATCTCTCTCTCTGACTGTCTGCTTCTCTCTCTGTCTATCCCTCTCTCTCTCCCTCCGCCCCTGCCTTTCTGTCTCTGTCAGTCTCTCCCTCACTCTATCTCTCTCTCTGACTGTCTGCTTTTAACATAGAACATAGAACACCACAGCGCAGTATGGGCCCTTCGGCCCTCGATGTTGCGCCGACCTGTGAAACAATCTGAAGCCTATCTGACCTACACTATTCCATTTTCATTGATATGTTTATCCAGTGACCCCTTAAATGCCCTTAAAGTTAGCTAGTCTACTACTGTTGCAGGCAGGGCGTTCCACACCCCTACTACTCTCTGAGTAAAGAAACTGCCTCTGACATCTGTCCTATATCTATCACCCCTCAATTTAAAGCTATGTCCCCTTGTGTTGGTCATCACCATCCGAGGAAAAAGACTCCCACTGTCCACCCTATCTAACCCTCTGACTATCTTATATGTCTCTATTAAGTCACCTCTCAGCCTTCTCCTCTCTAACCAAAACAACCTCAAGTCCCTGAGCCTTTCCTCGTAAGACCTTCCCTCCATACCAGGCAACATCCTAGTAAATCTCCTCTGAACCCTTTCCAAAGCTTCCACATCCTTCCTATAATTTGGTGACCAGAACTGCACGCAGTACTCCAGGTGCGGCCGCACCAGAGTTATGTACAGCTGCAGCATGACCTTGTGGCTCCGAAACTCAATCCCCCTGCTGATAAAGGCTAGCACACCATATGCCTTCTTAACAGCCCTATTAACCTGGGTGGCAACTTTCAGGGATTTATGTACCTGGATGCCGAGATCTCTCTGTTCATCTACACTACCAAGAATCTTGCCATTAGCCCAGTACTCTGCATTCCTGTTACTCCTTCCAAAGTGAACCACCTCACACTTTTCCGCATTAAACTCCATCTGCCACCTCTCAGCCCAGCTCTGCAGCTTATCTATGTCCTTCTGTATCCTATAACATCCTTCAGCACTATCCACAACTCCACCGGCCTTCGTGTCATCTGCAAATTTACTAACCCATCCTTCTACACCCTCTTCCAGGTCATTTATAAAAATGACAAACAGCAGTGGCCCCAAAACAGATCCTTGCGGTACACCACTAGTAACTGAACTCCAGGATGAACATTTGCCATCAACCACCACCCTCTGTCTTCTTTCAGCTAGCCAATTACTGATCCAAACCGCTCAATCACATTCAATCCCATACTTTTTTAAAAAAATTTTAAAAATAAATTTAGATTACCCAATTATTTTTTCCAATTAAGGGGCAATTTAGCGTGGCCAATCCACCTACTCTGCACATTTTTGGGTTGTGGGGGCGAAACCCACGCAGACACGGGGAGAATATGCAAACTCCACACGGACAGTGACCCAGAGCCGGGATCGAACCTGGGACCTCAGCGCCGTGAGGCGGTTGTGCTAACCACTAGGCCACCGTGCTGCCCTTTTCAATCCCATACTTCCTTATTTTCTGCAATCGCCTACCGTGGGGAACCTTATCAAACGCCTTACTGAAATCCATATACACCACATCAACCGCTTTACCCTCATCCACCTGTTTGGTCCCCTTCTCAAAAAACTCAATAAGGTTTGTGAGGCATGACCTACCCTTCACAAAACCGTGTTGACTATCGCTAATCAACTTGTTCTTTTCAAGATGATTATAAACCCTATCTCTTATAAACTTTTCCAACATTTTACCCACAACCGAAGTGAGGCTCACAGGTCTATAATTACCATGGTTGTCTCTACTCCCCTTCTTGAACAAGGGGACAAATTTGCTATCCTCCAGCCTTCCGGCACTATTCCTGTCGACAAAGACGACATGAAGATCAAGGACAAAGGCTTTGCAATCTCCTCCCTGGCTTCCCAGAGAATCCTAGGATAAATCCCATCTGGCCCAGGGGACTTATCTATTTTGACATTTTCCAAAATTGATAACACCTCCTCCTTTTGAACCTCAATTCCATCTAGCCTGGTCGACTGAACCTGAGTATTCTCCTCGACAACATTGTCTTTCTCCAGTGTAAACACTGATGAAAAATATCCATTTAATGCTTCCCCTATCTCCTCTGATTCCACACACAACATTCGACTACTATCCTTGATTGGCCCTAATCTTTCTCTAGTCATTCTTTTGTTCCTGATATACCTATAGAAAGCCTTAGGATTTTCCTTGATCCTATCCGCCAACAACTTTTCGTGTCCTCTCCTTGCTCTTCTTAACTCTCCCTTTAGGTCCTTCCTGGCTAACTTGTGACTGTCAAGTGCCCTAACTGAGCCTTCATGTCTCATCCTAACATAAGCCTTCTTCTTCCTCTTGACAAGTGCTTCAATTTCCTTAGTAAACCACGGTTCCCTTGCTCGACAACTTCCTCCCTGCCTGACAGGTACATACTTATCAAGGACACGCAATAGCTGTTCCTTGAAAAAGCTCCACATTTCGATTGTACCCATCCCCTGCAGTTTCCTTCCCCATCCTATACATCCTAAATCTTGCCGAATAGCATCATAATTGCCTTTCCCCCAGCTATAATTCTTGCCTTGCGGTATATACCTACCCCTGCCCATTGCTAAAGTAAACATAACCGAGTTGTGATCACTATCACCAAAGTGCTCACCTACATCTAAATCTAAACCTGGCTGGGTTCATTACCCAGTACCAAATTCAATGTGGCCTCGCCCCTTGTTGGCCTGTCTACATACTGTGTCAGAAAACCCTCCTGCACACACTGCACAAAAACTGACCCATCTATAGTACTCGAACTATAGTATTTCCAGTCAATATTTGGAAAGTTAAAGTCCCCCATAACAACTACCCTGTTACTCTCGCTCCTGTCGAGAATCATCTTTGCAATCCTTTCCTCTACATCTCTGGAACTATTCGGAGGTCTATAGACAACTCCCAACAGGGTGACCTCTCCTCTCCTGTTCCTAACCTCGGCCCATACTACCTCAGTAGACGAGTCCTCAAGCGTCCTTTCTACCGCCGTAATACTTTCCTTGATTAACAATGCCACACCCCCCCCCCCTCTTTTACCATCTTCTCTGTTCTTACAGAAACATCTAAATCCTGGAACCTGCAACAACCATTCCTGTCCCTGCTCTACCCATGTCTCCGAAATCGCCACAACATCGAGATCCCAGGTACCAACCCATGCTGCAAGCTCACCCACCTTATTCCGGATGCTCCTGGCGTTGAAGTAGACACACTTCAAACCAGCGTCCTGCTTGCCGGTGCCCTCTTTCGAACTTTTAACCCTATCCCTGACCTCACTACTCTCAACATCCTGTACACTGGGACTACAATTTAGGTTCCCATCCCCTTCTGAATTAGTTTAAACCCCCCCGAAGAGCACTAGCAAATATCCCCCCCCCCCAGGATATTGGTACCCCTCTGGTTCAGGTGAAGACCATCCTGTTTGTAGAGGTCCCACCTACCCCAGAATGAGCCCCAATTATCCAGGAAACCAAAACCCTCCCTCCTGCACCATCCCTGTAGCCACGTGTTCAACTTCTCTCTCTCCTTATTTCTCACTTCACTAGCACGTGGCACGGGTAACAACCCAGAGATAACAACTCTGTTTGTTCTAGCTCTCAGCTTCCACCCTAGCTCCCTGAATTTCTGTCTCAAATCCCAATCTCTCTTCCTACCTATGTCGTTGGTACCTATGTGGACCACGACTTGGGGCTGCTCCCTCTCCCCCTTAAGGATCCCAAAAACACGATCATGGATGGGCCATTTTAAATTGCCCCTCAGTGTCCATAGGTTAGGTGGGGATGTGGGGACAGAATCGATGGGCCGAATTGCCTCCTTCTGCGCTGTAGCAATTTGATGATTGTGTGATGTTGTTTCTGGTCCTCAATGCTATCACTGTACCACAGAACCATAGAAATGCCAGGCTTCAGAAGGAGGCCATTCAGCCCATCATATCCACACTCATCGAAAACTAAAAAGAAACTAATTGTTCATTTTACTCCCATTTCCAGCACCTGGTCTGTTATCTGGCGGTTCAGATTCAGTTCCAGGCACCTTTGAAATACGTTGGGCGGTTCATCATCAACCACCGACTTAGGCAGCGGATTTCACCCTCTGGCTGAAAGGCTTTTTCATCTTTTCCCAACAACACTTCTATCAATCACCTTAAATCTGTGCTCCATTGTAGTTCATCCCTCAGCGATGGGAATTAACTCTTTCCTGTCTCCGCTGTCTTGGCCACCCACAATTTGTTCACCTCAATTGATTCACCCCACCTGAAATCAACCCAGCCTATCCAAATTCTCCTCATAGCTTCAATTTCCAAGCTTTGGCAACATTCTTGGAAATCTCCTCCACACTGTCTCCATGGCAATGATGTCCCTCCTGTAATGTGGTAACCGGAATTGTACACATTCTCCAGCTGTGACCTAGCCAGCTTTTTCTACACTTCCCTCGTTACATCTCTGCTCTTGTATTCAATATCTCGCCTAAGCAAGGCCACCATTTCATGGGCTTTCTTGACCGTCTGATCCACTTTCCCTGCCAACTTCAAAGTCCTGTGGACATGCTTTCCAAGTTCTCTCATTTCCTCAACCCGTGTCATTATCTTCCCGTTTATTCAGTGTTCAGTCATTTTGTTTGCCTCTACCAACTGACAATACCACCCGTTTTCTTTATCTTTGTGGGGACATGTCTGCACTGTGCCCGTAGAATCTCACCATTGAATGCCTCCCACTGCTTTGACAAAGGCATTCCTTCCAATAGCTGTATACAATCCACTCGCACCAGCTCCTCTCTCTCAGCTATGGAAAAGTTGTCTTACCCCAGATTAGAATTGTTAATATTTTTCTATATCTGCCGTTTCCATTATGATGCTAATTCTAATCGTATTATGGTCACTATTTCCAAAATGTTTCCCCATTACCTCATCCATGTCTAAAGTTTCACTCCCTAAGTCTAAAATTTAAAATTGCTCTACCTCATCTCGGACTTGTTATTTTCCATCTGAAATGTTCTCAGTGCTTCTCAGTAAAATGTTCTCAGTGGTTAGCACTGTGCTACACAGCGCCAAGGTCATGCGTTCTTTCCCCTGACCAGTTGTGAATGGATCAGTTCCCTGTCCAGATTTTAGTGTGTCTTTCCCCTGACCAGTTGTGGATGGATCAGTTCCCTGTCGAGATTTGACTCTCTTCCCCTGACCAGTTGTGAATGGATCAGTTCTTTGTCCAGATTTGAGTGTGTCTTTCCCCTGTCCAGTTGTGAATGGATCAGATCCCTGTCCAGATTTGAGTGTGTCTTTCCCCTGACCAGTTGTGGATGGATCAGTTCCCTATCCAGATTTGAGCGTGTCTTTCCCTGACCAGTTGTGAATGGATCAGTTCCCTGTCCAGATTTGAATGTGTCTTTCCCCTGACCAGTTGTGAATGGATCAGTTCCCTGTCCAGATTTGAGTGTGTCTTTCCCCTGACCAGTTGTGGATGGATCAGTTCCCTGTCCAGATTTGAGTGGGTCTTTCCCCTGTCCAGTTGTGAGTGGATCAGTTTCCTGTCCAGATTTGAGTGTGTCTTTCCCCTGTCCAGTTGTGAATGGATCAGATCCCTGTCCAGATTTGAGTGTGTCTGTCCCCTGACCAGTTGTGGATGGATCAGTTCCCTATCCAGATTTGAGTGTGTCTTTCCCCTGTCCAGTTGTGAATGGGTCAGTTTCCTTTCGAGATTTGAGTGTGTCTTTCTCCTGTCCAGTTATGGATGGATCAGTACCCGAAACAGATTGACTGTGGTTTTCTTTTGTCCAGAAAGTGAATGGTCAGTTCCCTCTCCAGATTTGAGTGTTTCCCCTGTCCAGTTCTGAATAGGTCAGTTCCCTGTCGAAATTTCAGTGTGTCTTTCCCCTCTCCACTTCTGAGTGAGACTTTCCCCTCTCATGTTGTGAATGGTTCAGTTCCTGTCCAGTTTTGAATGTGCCTTTCCCCTGTCCACTTGTGAATGTGTCTGTTCCCCATCTAGATTTCAGTGTGTCTTTACCATGTCCAGTTGTGAATGGGTCAGTTCCCCGTCCAGATTTGAATGTGTCTTTATCATGTCCAGTTGTGAATGGGTCACTTCCCTGTCCAGATTTGAGTGTGTCTCTCCCCTGTCCACTTGTGAATGCGTCTGTTCCCCATCCAGATTTGTAAATGTTTTTCTCCATTCTACATGTGAAATGGTGTGTTCCCTCTTACTGATTTGAGTGCGTCTATCCAATGTCCAGTTGTGGATGGGTGTGTTCCCTCTCCACATTTGAATGTGAATTTCCCCTGTACAGGTGTGAATGGTTCAGTTCCCTTTCCAGATTTGAGTGTGCCTTTATCATGTCCAGTTGTGAATGGGTCAGTTCCCTGTCCAGATGTTAGTGTGTATTTTCCCTGTCCCGTTGTGAATGGGTCAATTCCCTGTCGATTTCAGTCTGTCTTTTCCCTCTCCTGTTATGAGGGAGTATTTGCTCTACAAAATATTGAATCGGTCAGTTCCTGTCCATGTTAGACTATGTCTATCCTCTGTCCAGTAAGTGAATAATTTATTTCCTTCTCAAGAATTACGTGTGCCTTTTTGCTGTCCAGTTGTGAATGGGTCAGTTCCCTCCCCAGATTGAGTGTGTCTTTTTGATGGCCAGTTGTGAGCGGGTCAGTTCCCTGTCTCGATTTGAGTATGCCTTTCCCGTGTCCAGTAAGTGAATGAGTTATTTCCTCTTCCAGATTGGAGTGTGCCTTTCCACTGTCCAGTTGTGAATGTGTCAGTTCCCGTCTAGATTGGAGTGTGCCTTTCCACTGTCCAGTTGTGAATGTGTCAGTTCCCGTCTAGATGTGAGTGTGTATTTTCCTGTCCAGTTGTGGATGGATCAGTACCCTAAACAGATTTGACTGTGGTTTTCTGTAGTCCAGAAAGTGAATGGGTCAATTCATTCTCCAGATTTGAGTGTTTTCCCCTGTCCAGTTCTGAATGGTTCTGTTCCTATCCAGATTTGAAAGTGTCTTTCCCCATTCTAGATGTGAAATGGTCAGTTCCTTCTTCCAGATTTGATTGTGTCTTCTCCCTGGTCAATTATGAATGGGTCCTGTACAGTTGGGCCGTGTCTGTGTCCAGAATTAAGTGCGGCTATCACCTGTCCACTTGTGATCAGGTCAGATCCCTGCCCAGATCGGTGTGTGACGTTCCCCTGTCCAGTTTTTAATGGTGAAGTCCCTGCCCAGATGTGAGAGTGCCTTTACATGCCCAGATGTGAGTGGTTAGCTCCCTGTCCAGGTTTCAGTGTGTCTTTCCCCTGACCAGTTGTGAATGTGTCAGTTCCCACCCAGATTTGAGTGTGTCTTTCCCCTGTCCGGTTGTGGATGGGCCAGTTCCCTTTCCAGATTTGAGAGTCGTTTCACTGCCCAGTAGTAAATGGGTCAGTTCGCTCTCCAGGTTTGAGTCTGCCTTTTCCCTGTCAGTTGTGTAGCCATCTAAGATGGACACTGGGCTACAAAATGGAGTACCACAAGGAACACAGGGAAAAACAGTCATAGTGAGGACACACAGCTTGCAAAAGACTGTTTTGCATTTTGCATGTACAGAAACCAGTTTCCAAAGAGTTGCAGAGTTTCAGCCAAAGGTGCAAATGGGAAACAGATCTGCATATTAATGAGGTGATCCCGGCCCAGGCCCAGGTACAATAGAAACATTTAAGTATCGATGGATACTTTTCCATAGACGCCCAGACAGAATGGCGCCAAAGCAACCAACACAAAGAGCTGTAGGGACCGCCCCACCCATCGAGAAACGACCCTAGGATTGGGGAGTTTGAAAGATATCGATTGGGAAAGACCCAATCGATACCTAGCAGGTGAAAGAGCCCGCCCCAAGGGGCACGGACCTCTGGGACCTATAAAGAGAAGGTCAAGCACATGACTCGGTCTGTTGCTTCCAGACTCCGGCCCAGGCCTGTTCCATCGCATCCTGACTCCAGTTTCATCACCGGCCGTTGAGCATCAGCCATCGAACTGTAAGTGCCAACACAACGATCGCTACATTATCCAGACGTTGCTAGCTCTTGACAACTTTGCCAATGAGAAAGTTACAGACCAAGAACGGGACGAAGGCCTTGCTCCCTGACCTTGCCTGTTCCTGTCTAGATAAGTATTTAGTTGTTTAGTATTAGAAGTAAGTTAGTCTCTTTAGCGTGTGCATGAGTATTTATTATATTTGTTATAATAAACACCAATCGTTTGGACTTACTAATCGGTGTATGGATTTATTACTTTGAACCTGACCTTGATATACTTGTGACGGTGTCTCAATACGACACCTGGCGACTCCCAGCATAATTACACATACAGAGCCATAGTAGTGTTAAGCACACGGCCTTTAAACGGAGGCGTCTTAATCACACTCCAGTAAAACGAGCAACATTTAGTGGCGACTCTGATGGGATGCGGTTACAAGTGGCACCCCCACTCCGTCGAGGACCCAGAAATTTGATTTTGAAATCCAATTGAGAAAAAGGAAAAATCACAAGTAATCAAGGTGTTCAAACTAATAAAGATAATTCGGAAGTGTGTTTTGTGCATGCGTACTAACAGGGTTGTAAGGTAAACCTGAGAGCTTTATGTTGCGACGAACTGTCAGGAGTTTTTAAGCGGAACATAGCGAAAGCCTTACCCGTCTTTTAAAACATTACCTCAACACCCCCTGTTCCAAATTTAAGTAAGAAAGAGAAAATGGCCATGCAGGCAATGGAACGCCTCATGAACCCAGAACGGTTTGTGGTCGCAGCGACCAGCAGTAGCCGAGTAGGTCAGTGTCCCGTGTGGGAGCTGGAACTCCGCAAGTATCTGCAAGGAAAGGGGTGGCCCCTTTGGAACGAGTTCTGTATGAATGAGGAGACAGGTCCCGGAAGTATCGGACATACTTGGTGGGAGAACCTCTCTCAAATTTATAAGAAAAATCTTAGTAAAGCACGCAAGTCGATGGCAATCGTGTCCTGTTTGGCACAATTGCGAGGCACAGAGGAGGTCGTTCAGACGCTCCGAGCAGAGTTAGAAGAGAGAAATAGGATGAGCAAAGTCGATGTCAGGGACATAGAAAAAGAAAACATGGAACTAAGAGGGAAGCTGGCAGAGAAAGGTAGAGAGGTGGATGATGCCAAGAGGGCACATCAGTCTTGTCGAGCCCATCTCAGCAGTTCCCAGACCCAGTATGAAAAGGCCTATCAGGACGTGCAACGTGCCGTCCTGATAAGAGAAGAATCAGAGAAGCAGGTAGAGGCTTTGCAGAGGCAATGCTCTGACCTAAAGGCAGCTTTAAGAGCACTCCATGCTGCCACCACAGAACAAAGACAGAGTACAGTGGATCATGCCAAGTGTAGGAAGCAGATTGCGGAACTGCAATCTCTGCTTTCAGTGCAGAATGGGTTTCAAAGTACTTTTGGAACAAAGCTAGATGAGGAGAATGCCCCAGACTGGCAGGAACTGAGTGAGACAGTGCAGCGTTATGTTCAGGGAACATGTGCGCCAGCAGCGCAGCAGAAAGGGAAAGCACCCCAACCCCCCACAGATCAAATAGCTACCGCACCTATGAATCCAGTCACCACCCAAAGGAAAGCGACCACAGAAGGCGCACCCGATATTACCTACACCACCCCCTTAACTGTAACCCAACTCAGGGACGCGTGTGAGAAGACCACTCCGTTTCTCCCCAACGCAGACCCCCACCAATTTTTCGCGAAAGTGAAACAGCAGGCAACCATGTGCGGCCTGGACGAGAGAGAGCAGGTTAAGCTCACGGTTCTGAGCTTAGACCAATCGGTAGTAGCAGCCCTCCCCGACCCACAGAACGTTGGCGGAGGCACCCTCGAAGAAATGAACACCGCCATTTTAGATGCCATAGGGTATAACCGAGGAGACCCAGTCGAAGGACTAAATAAGTGCCGACAAAAGAGGACAGAGCATCCCACAGCATTTGCAGGAAGGCTGTGGATCCATTTCACCGCAGTTTTCAGCGAGTTAGATAGAGCGCATTTGAACCGTGACAATATGGTCAAATGGTCGCGCACCATAATCTCCCATGCCACAGATGCAGGACAGAGTGCTTGCAATAGTTACGACCCCTCAGAAGAGGCCCATAATGAAAAATGGGTATTGAAAAGATTGTCCCGCGTTTGGCAGCAATCCGTCCACAATAAAACAGCATTTATAAATCCCGAAGAGCAGGCAGATGCAGACATGAATCCAGTTAAAATACATCAAAACCCCGCATGTGTAAATGAGGGAAGGAACAGCCCACAGCAGACCAAGCCACATGAATGTTTTAACTGTGGACAGTTAGGACATTACGCTCGAGAATGTCAAGCCCCCCCGAAACAGCAACAGAATCAGCCCACCAATGCCCCCGAAGCAGCAACGAAACCAACAGCCCCGACCCCCCACTCAGGGAACAGTACACAAGGGAACAATGCACCAGAGTGCCTGCTCCGCCTTATGTGCCTCAGGGGTCATGTTACAACTGTAGGCAGCCAGGACACTTCTCCCGAGATTGCAGGAGACACCCAGCACCAGCTAGACCCGCCCCCAGATATGAAAGAGAACACCACCCACAGCAGCTACAAGGTCCCAGCTGCCCCATGCAAACTATGAGCGCTTACCCACCACTTCTCATGGCAGGGATACCTCAGAAATGCCAGTTCATTTTTGTTTCTCTCCTTCCCCTCTTCTTCGGTCACACTGCACTGACTCCATTTGCTAGTTACACCCCCAGCCAAATGTAATTTACAGTATCCTTTGTTCTGATGGAACCTGTACAATATTCGTTGCATGTTTGTTTGTATGTGTTTGTTAAATGTTCAGTGTTTAAATTTAAACAGCTTTTCACAGCCCCACGCCACCACTGATGGAACCTGCACGTATGTTGGTTTGTATGTTTGCATTTGTTTGTCTTTTTAATGTTTCAGTTGGAGGTTGGCCATCTTCTTTTCAGCTGTAAAGCTTGTGACCGCCTCGCACGCACTTTAGCTTGTCCGCCGATACCTTTGAGAACTTCAGTTCCCAATCCAATGGTTTGATTGGAGATCTTTTCAGCTGTAAGGCTTGTGACCGCCTTACACGCACATTAGTTTATCCGCAGAAACTTCTGAGAACTTCAGTTGTATTCCTCTGGTGAACCGACACGGTTCACGACTTATTCCCTGTTTTCAGATGTTGGAGCATCTTGGCTCCTCCCTTGTTTTTCAGGTGCCCCTTTATTCTGTGAATACAGGCTGCAATCCCGCGATGAATACACTCATACCCGCTAATTTCAGGTTACTCAGGCAGTGGACAAACGGCACTGAGGACTCGCCCTGTCTGAGAACCCCCTTTGGTCAGCCAAGCTCGGGTACGGCACAGCACGCCTTACCCGGGGATTCCATACAAATCTTACCTGTAGCGGCCCATACGCAACCCATTCGACCTTTTCTTTCCAAACTTTGGTTTCATTTTAGTTAGGTAGCCCTTAGGCCGCCATCCCACATGGTATTTACATCCAGGAACATTCGGATAGTAAATTAGCAAAGCCTGCGAGACGGCTCGCAGGAGGCACGTTGTTAGGTGCATTTCTGCTCCTAAATTCGCTTTTGAAAAAAAAAAATGAGGGGAGTCACAGGGTGTGACTTGGCCAGTCATTTTAATGGGTCAATTGGAATTAGAGGACAGATACACTAACAGTACGGATATTAAACTGTGTATTGACAGATACTGTGCTTGATCCCATAGCTTTCGAAAGTCGAAGGGTGGTTCACAGCAAGGATCGGCCATACAGAAGGAAGAGGACAAAGAGAACGAAGAGAAGACCATGATGGAAGCCTACCTATTAGTTTTAAACATTGTTGTATTTGTACATGTGGAAGCAAGTCACGTTTCCCCCACAACCCCCGCTGTTAATGTTTCCCTCACACCAACTTCCCCGTGCTCAGCACTGATCAGCGAAGTTCAGACCTGGTGCACAAAATTCATGACATGGTACTCAATGTCGTATGTGATTGAATCACTGTTGGTGATTGCAATTCTCTGCATCATTGTACAGACCCTCAGGTTGAGGAAATGGAAAAGAAGAGCCTCCCGTTCCTGCCCCTCAACCATTTACGGAGTTCAATCCCCTATTTTCAGTTTTCACCAATCCCCCCAACCCCTTGATGCCTAGGAAATGAATAAAGCAATATGTGAATAAAGAAGATACTAATGTATTATATTGTTCTGAACTCGACTCCCGAGTCAGAAAGTGATATGTAATGTGGTGTGAATGGATAAGGTTTTTAGACTGTAATAAAATGTTTAAAATGAGATAAGGATAGGAATTGTGATAGGTAGAGGTTCCCGAATATTGGTAATGCATGTCCCCTTTGACATAGCGCCAAGTAGAAAATGTGAGTTAAAATTTTCTTGCCATAGTTAAGGACAGAGTAGACGCCCAGGAACTTGCTAAGGTCAGGGAACCCAAAGAGGAAGAAACATGCATAGGTAATACTTCACAATTTCTCGTGAGGATCACAAGGAGGGAATGTAGCCATCTAAGATGGACACTGGGCTACAAAATGGAGAACCACAAGGAACACAGGGAAAAACAGTCATAGTGAGGACACACAGCTTGCAAATGATTGTTTTGCATTTTGCACGTACAGAAACCAGTTTCCAAAGAGTTGCAGAGTTTCAGCCAAAGGTGCAAATGGGAAACAGATCTGCATATTAATGAGGTGATCCCGGCCCAGGCCCAGGTACAATAGAAACATTTAAGTATCGATGGATACTTTTCCATAGACGCCCAGACAGAATGGCGCCAAAGCAACCAACACAAAGAGCCGTAGGGACCACCCCACCCATCGAGGAACGACCCTAGGATTGGGGAGTTTGAAAGATATCGATTGGGAAAGACCCAATCGATACCTAGCAGGTGAAAGAGCCCGCCCCAAGGGGCACGGACTTCTAGGACCTATAAAGAGAAGGTCAAGCACATGACTCGGTCTGTTGCTTCCAGACTCCGGCCCAGATCTGTTCCATCGCATCCTGACTCCAGTTTCATCACCGGCCGTTGAGCATCAGCCATCGAACTGTAAGTGCCAACACAACGATCGCTACGTGATCCAGACCTCGCTAGCTCTTGACAACTTTGCCAATCAGAAAGTTACAGACCAAGAACGGGACGAAGGCCTTGCTCCCTGACCTTGCCTGTTCCTGTCTAGATAAGTATTTAGTTGTTTAGTATTAGAAGTAAGTTAGTCTCTTTAGCGTATGCATGAGTATTTATTATATTTGTTATAATAAACACCAATCGTTTGGACTTACTAATCGGTGTATGGATTTATTACTTTGAACATGACCTTGATATACATGTGACGGTGTCTCAATACGACACCTGGCGACTCCGAGCATTATGACGCATACAGAGCCATAGTAGTGTTAAGCACACGGCCTTTAAACAGAGACGTGTTAATCACACTCCAGTAAAACGAGCAACAGTCGTGAATGAGTCAGTTCCCTGTCCAGATTTGAGTATGTCTATCCTCTGTCCGGGGAGTGAATGAGTTACTTCCTCCTCCAGATTGGAGTGTGCCTTTCTACTGTCCAGTTGTGAATGTGGCAGTTCCTCATCCATATTTGAGTGCGTCTTCTCCAGTCCAGTTGAGGATGGATCAGTTCCCTAAACAGGTTTGACTGTGGTGTGCTGTTGCCCAGAAAGTGAATGGTCAATGCCCTCTCCAGATTTGACTCTCTTTCCCCGTCCAGTTGTGAATGGATCAGTTCCCTGTCCAGATTTGACTCTCTTTCCCTGGCCAGTTGTGAATGGATCAGTTCCCTGTCCAGATTTGAGTGTGTCCTTTCCCCTGCCCAGTTGTGGATGGGTCAGGACCCTAAAGAGCTTCGACTATGGTTTTGTTTTGTCCTAAAAGCGAATCGACAATTCACTCCAGATTTGAGTATTTCCCCTGTACTCTTGTGAATGAAACAGTTCCATGTCGAGATTTCGGTGTGTCTTTTCCGTCTCCAGTTGTGAGGTTGTATTTCCCCTCTCCAGTAGTGAATCGGTCAGTTCCCTCTCATGTTATGAGTGTGCCTTTCCTCTGTCCAGTTGTGAATGGCCTGTTTCCTGTCCAGTTCCAGAGAGTATTTCCTCTATTCAGTAGTGAATGGGACAGTTCCCACTCCAGGGTTGAGTGTGTCTATCCTCTGTCCAGTAAGTGAATAAGTTATTTCCTTCTCCAGATTGGCGTGGGTTTCTTTGCTGTCCAGTTGTGAATGGGTCTGTTCCCTCTCCAGATTGGGTGTGTCTTTTTGCTGTCCAGTTGTGACTGGTTCAGTTCCCTTTCCAGATTTGAGTGTGTCTTGATCATGTCCAGTTGTGAATGCGTCTGTTCCCAATCCAGATTTGTAAGTGTCTTTCTCCATTCTACATGTGAAATGGTGTGTTCCCTCTTACAGATTTGAGTGTGTCTATCCAATGTCCAGTTGTGAATGGGTCAGTTCCCTGTCCAGATTTGAGTGTGTCTTTCCCCTGTCCAGTTGTGAATGCGTCTGTTCCCAATCCAGATTTGTAAGTGTCTTTCTCCTTTCTACATGTGAAATGGTGTGTTCCCTCTTACAGATTTGAGTGTGTCTATCCAATGTCCAGTTGTGGATGGGTGTGTTCCCTCTCCACATTTGAATGTGAATTTCCCCTGTACAGTTGTGAATGGTTCAGTTCCCTTTCCAGATTTGAGTGTATTTTCCATGTCCAGTAGTGAATGGATCAGTTCCCTGTCCAGATGTGAGAGTGCCTTTTCTCTGTCCAGATGTGAACGGCCAATTTCCTGTCCAGTTCGAGATTATTTCCTCTAATCAGTGGTGAATGGGTCAGTTCCTTCTCCAGGGTTGAGTATCTATCCTCTGTCCAGTAAGCGAATAAGGTATTTCCTTCTCCAGCTTGGCGTGTGTCTATTTGCTGTCCAGTTGTGAATGGGTCAGTTCCTTCTCCAGCTTGGCGTGTGCCTTTTTGCTGTCCAGTTGTGTGGGTCAGTTCCCTATCAAGATTTCAATGTGTCTTTCCCCTCTCCTGTTGTGACTGGGTCAGTTCCCTGACCAGATTTGAATGTGTCTTTTCCCTGTCAAGTTGTGAATGCGTCTGTTCCCATCCAGATTGAATGTGCCTTCCCCCTGTCCAGTTGTGAATGCGTTTGTTCCTAATCCAGATTTGAAGGTGTCTTTCCCCATTCTAGATGTGAAACGGTCAGTTCCTTTTTCCAGATTTGATTGTGTCTTCCCCCTGGTCAATTATGAATGGGTCATGTACAGTTGGGCCGTGTCTGTGTCCAGAATTGAGTGTGGCTATCACTGTCCACTTGTGGTCAGATCAATTCCCTGTCCAGATTGGTGTGTGGCTGTCCACAGTCCACTTGTGAACATGTGAGTTCCCCTCCATGTTCGAGTGTGTCTTTCCCCTGTCCATTTGTGAGGTAGTCTTTCCCCTATCCTGCTGTGAATGGGTCAGTTCCCTCTTCCAGTTTTCAGTGTGTCTATCCCTTGTCTGATTGTGAAAGGGTCAGTTCCCTGTTCAGTTTTGAGTGTGTCTTTCCCCTGTCCAGCAGTGTCTGTTCCAAGTCCAGAGGTGAGTTCGCCTTTCACCTGTCCAGCGGTGGATGGGTTAGTTCCCTCAACAGATTTCATTGTGTCTTTCCTCTGTTCTGCACTGAATTGTCAATTCTCTATCCAGGTTTGACTGTGCCTTCCCCTTGTCCAGTTATGTATGGTCAGTTCCCTGTCCAGTTGGAGGGAGTCTTTCCCCCATCCATTTGTGAATGGGTCAGAGCCCTCTCCAGATGTGTGTGCCTTTCCACTGTCCAGTTGTGAATGGGGCAGATCCCTGGCCAGATTTGTGTGTGCCTTTCCCCTGTCCAGTTCAGAATGTGTCAGTTCCCTGTCCAGATTTGAGTGTGTGTTTCTACTATCCAATTGTGAATGGGGCAGATCCCTGGCCAGATTTGAGTGTGCCTTTCCCCTGTTCAGTTGTGGATGTTTCAATACCATAAACAGCTTTGATTGTCTTTTTCTTTTGCCCAGAAAATTAATGGTATTTTCACACTCCAGATTTACATATTTTCCTGTGTCCAGTTGTGAATGGATCAGTTCCCTGTCGAGATTTCAGTGTGTCTTTCCCCTCTCCAGTTGTGAGGTAGTATTTCCCATTCCAGCTGTGAATGGGTCAGTTCCCTCTTGCAGATTTGAATGTGTCTGTTCTCTGCTCAATTTTGAATGGGTCGTGTCTGTTTCCAGATTTGAGTGTGGCTATCACCTGACCACTTGTGGTAAGGTCGGTTCCTTGCCCAGATTGGTGTGTGACTTTCCCCTGTCAAGTTTTGCATGGTTAGTTCCCTCTCCAGATTTGAATGTTCCTTTCACCTGTCCAGAAAGTGAATGAGTTACTTCCTTCTCCAGGTTTGAGTGTGCCTTTCCCCTGTCCAGTTGTGAATGAGTCAGTTCCCTCTTCCATATTTTAGTGTCCTGTTCCCCTGGCCACATATTAACGGTCAGTTCCCCATTTTCCAGAGAGGGACAGGGGAAAATATCCAAGTCTGTAGTGTGAATTGAGAGCGCCTATCGCCTGTCCATTTGTGGTAAGGTCAGTTCCCTACACAGATTACTGTGTGACTTTCCCCTGTCCAATTTCTATGGGCAGTTCCCTGCCCACATTTGAATGTGCTTCACATGTCCAGTTGTGAATGTGTCAGTTCCCATCCAAAATTGAGTATGTCTTTCCCCTGTCCAGTTGTGGGTGGATCAGTGCGCTAAACAACTTCGACTGGGGTTTCCTTTTGTCCAGAAAGTGAATGGTCAATTCCCTCTCCAGATTTGAGTGTTTTCCCCTGTCCAGTTCTGAATGGGTCAGTTCCCTGTCGAGCTTTCTGAGTGTCTTTCCCCTCTCCACGTGAGGGAGACTTTCCCCTCTCCTGTTGCGAATGGGTCAGTTTCCTGTCCAGATATGAAAGTGTCTTTCCCCTGTCAAGTTGTGAATTGGTCAGTTCCTTCTTCCAGATTTGAGTGTGTCTTCCCCCTACTCCGTTATGAATGGGTTATGTACAGTTGCTGTGTGTCTGTGTGAAGCCAAATTACTGTGGATGCTGGAATCTGAAACGAAAAAGGAAATGCTGGTAAAATCTCAGCAAGTCTGGCAGCATCTGGAGGGAGAGAAAAGAGCGAACGTTTCGGGTCCGATGACTCTTTGTCCAAGCTCCATCTTTGGATCACAACTCACTTCTCCATCACATCTCATTAACATCGTTCTAGCTTTGACAAAGAGTCATCGGACTGGAAACGTTCGCTCTTTTCTCTCCCTCCAGATGCTGCCAGACTTGCTGAGATTTTCCAGCATTTTCCCTTACGTTTTGTCTGTGTCCAGATGTGAGTGTGGCTATCGCCTGTCCACTTGTGGTAAGGTCAGTTCCCTGCCCAGATTGGTGTGTGCCTTTCCACTGTCCAGATTTGTGTGTTCGGTTCCCTGTCCAGATTTGAGAGTGCCTTCACATGTCCGGATGTGAATGGTTACTTCCCTATTGGTTTCAGTGTATCTTTCCCCTGTCCAGTTGTGAATGGGTCTGTTCCCAGTCGAGATGTGAATGGCTTTCACCTGTCCAGTGGGTCAGTTCCTGAAACATATTTTATTGTGTCTTTGCCGTCTTCAGCACTGAATGGTCAATTCTATTTCCAGATATAAGCGTTCCGTTCCACTGTCCAGTAATGAATGGCCAGTTTCCTGACCAGTTTGAGGGAGTCTTTCCCCCATCTAATTGAAACTGGTCAGTTCCCTCTCCAAATTTGAGTGTGTTTTTCTCCTGTTCAGTTGTGAATGGGTTTGTCCCCTGTTGAGCTTTCAGTGTGGCTTTCCACTGTTCTGTTATGAAAGTTTACATCACTGTCCAGATTTTAGTGTGTTTGTACCCTGTCTACTTCTGAATGTGTCAGTTCCTCTCTAGATTTGAGTGTTTCTTTCCCCTCTTTGGATATGAATGGTCTATTACCATTCCAGTTTGAGGGAGTATTTCCCCTGTGCAGTTGTGAATGGGTCAGTTCCCTCTCCAGATTTGAGTGTATCTTTCCCCTGTCCAGATGTGAATGTGTCAGCTCCCTGTCCAGATGTGAGTGTACCTTTCCCCTGTCCAGATGTGAATGTGTCAGCTCCCTGTCCAGATGTGAGTGTGCCTTTCCCCTGTCCAGTTGTGGATGGATCAGTACCTTAAACAGCCTTGATTGTGTTTTTCTTTGGTCCAGAAAGTGAATGGACAATTCACGCTGTAGATTTGAGTATTTGTCCCTGTCCAGTTGTGAATTGATCAGTTGAATTCCGAGATTTCAGTGCGCCTTTCCCCTCTCCAGTTGTGAAGGTCTATTTCCCCTGTCCAGTAGTGAATGGGTCAGTTCCCTGTCGAGATTTCAGTGTGCCTTTCCCCTCTCCAGTTGTGAGGCAGTATTTCGCCTCTCCAGTTGTGGATAGGTCAGTTCCCTCTTCCAGATTTGAGTGTTTCTGCCCCCTGCTCTATTATGAATGGGTCGTGTCTGTGTCAGATTTGTTTGTGGCAAACACCTGTCCGCTTGTTTAAGGTCAGTTCCCTGCTCGGATTTGTGTGTGACTTTCCCCTGTCCAGTTGTCAATGAGTCAGTTCCCTCCTCCATATTTTAGTCTCCCATTCCCCTGTCCACATATGAATGGACAGTTCCCCATCCATTTCCCAGTGACGGACAGGGGGAAATATCCAAGTCTGTAGTGTGAATTGAGAGCGCCTATTACCTGTCCACTTGTGGTAAGGTCAGTTCCTTACACAGATTGCTGTGTGACTTTCCACTGTCCAGTTTGTATGGGCAGTTCCCTGTCCAGATTGGAGTGTGCCTTCACACGGCCTGTTGTGAATGTGTCCGTTCCCATCCAAATTTGAGTATGTCTTTCCCCTGTCCATTTGTGGATGGATCAGTGCGCTAAACAGCTTCGACTGTGGTTTACTTTGTCCAGAAAGTGAATGGTCAATTCCTTCTCCAGATTTGAGTGTTTCCCCCTGTCCAGTTGTGAGTGTGCTTATCGCCTGTCCACTTGTGGTCAGGTCAGTTCCCTCCCTGATTGGTGTGTGACTTTCCCCTGTCCAGTTTTGTATGGTCGGTTCGCTGTCCAGATTTGAGTGTGCCTTCACATATACAGATGTGAATGGTTCGGTCCCTGTTTAGGATTGAGTGTGCCTTCACATATACAGATGTGAATGGTTTGGTCCCTGTTTAGGTTTGAGTGTGCCTTCACATATACAGATGTGAATGGTTCGGTCCCTGTTTAGGTTTGCGTGTGCCTTCACATATACAGATGTGTATGGTTCGGTCCCTGTTTAGGTTTGAGTGTGCCTTCACATATACAGATGTGAATGGTTCGGTCCCTGTTTAGGTTTGAGTGTGCCTTCACATATACAGATGTGAATGGTTCGGTCCCTGTTTAGGTTTGCGTGTGCCTTCACATATACAGATGTGAATGGTTCGGTCCCTGTTTAGGTTTGAGTGTGCCTTGCCCCTGAGCAGTTGTGAATGGGTCTGCTCCCAGTCGAGATGTAAATACCTTCCACCTGCCAACTGGTGGATGGGTCAGTTGCCAAAACATATTTTATTGTGTCTTTGATGTCTTCAGCTCAGAATGGTCAATTCTCTTTGCATATGTATGTGTTATGTTCCAGTGTCCAGTTAGGAATGGTCAGTTCCCTGTCCAGTTTGAGGGAGTCTTTGCCCCATCCCGTTGTATATGAAATGAATGAAAATCGCTTATTGTCACGAGTAGGCTTCAATGAAGTTACTGTGAAAAGCCCCTAGTCGCCACATTCCGGTGCCTGTTCGGGGAGGCTGGTACGGGAATCGAACCGTGCTGCTGGCCTGCTTGGTCTGCTTTAAAAGCCAGCGATTTAGCCCAGTGAGCTAAACGAGCCCCTATATGGTCAGTTGACTCTCCAGATATGAGTGTGTTTCTCTCCTATTCAGTTGTGAATGGGTGAGTTCCCTTTCGAGATTTGAGTGTGGCTTTCCACTCTTCTGTTTTGAAAGTTTACTTCACTGTCTGGTTTGAGTGTGTTTGTACCCTGTCCAGTTCTGGATGTGTCAGTTCCACTCCAGGTTTGAGTGTGTTCTTCCCCTCTCCAGATATGAATGCTCTGTAACCCTTTCCAGTTTGAGAGCGTATTTTCCCAAATCAGTTGTAAATTGATCTCCAAATTATATCTCCAAATAACTATGGAGCGTGAATTGGCCATTCAATCAAAAGGCAAATACAATCAAGGCTATTTAAGGTACTGACACATTCATATCAGGACAGTGGAAATGCACACTCCAATCTGGAGAAAGAGCTAACTCATTCACTTACTGGACAGGGGAAAAACATTCAGATCTTGAGAGGGAACTGACCCATTTAAAACTGGACAAGGGAAAGGCACATTCGGATCTGGAGAGGGAACTGACCCATTTAAATCTGGACAAGGGAAAGGTACATTCGGATCTGGGTCCCTCTCCAGTTCTGAGTGTGTCTTTCACTGACCAGATGTAAATGGGTCAGACCCCTCTCCAGATCTGAAGTGAATGAGTTAGTTAATTCTCCAAGTTGGAGTTGTTCCTTTCCACTGTCCAGATTTGAATGGGTCAGTTCCCTCTACAGATCCGAATGTGCCTTTCCCTTGTCCAGTTTTAAATAGGTCAGTTCCCTCTCAAGATCTGAATGTTTTTTTCCCCTGTCCAGTAAGTGAATGAGTTAGCTCCTTCTCCAGATTGGAGTGTGCATTTCCACTGTCCTGATATGAATGTGTCAGTACCTTAAATAGCCTTGATTGTATTTTCCTTTTGATTGAATGGCCAATTCACGCTCCGTAATTCATATTTCCCCCTGTCCAGTTGTGAATGGATCAGTTCCTTGTCGAGATTTCAGTTTGTCTTTCCCCTCTCCAGTTGTGAGGAGTATTTCCCCTCTCGAGTTGTGAGGGATTATTTCCCCTCTCCAGTTGTGAGGGAGTATTTCCCCTCTCCAGTTGTGAGGGAGTATTTCCCCTCTCCAGTTGTGAGGGAGTATTTCCCCTCTCCAGTTGTGAGGGTCTATTTCCTCTGTCCAGTAGTGAATGGGTCAGTTCCCTGTCGAAATTTCAGTGTGCCTTTCCCCTCTCCAGTTGTGAGGCAGTATTTCGCCTCTCCAGTTGTGGATAGGTCAGTTCCCTCTTCCAGATTTGAGTGTTTCTGCCCCCTGCTCTATTAGGAATGGGTCGTGTCTGTGTCAGATTTGTTTGTGGCAAACACCTGTCCGCTTGTTTAAGGTCAGTTCCCTGCTCGGATTTGTGTGTGACTTTCCCCTGTCCAGTTGTCAATGAGTCAGTTCCCTCCTCCATATTTTAGTCTCCCATTCCCCTGTCCACATATGAATGGACAGTTCCCCATCCATTTCCCAGTGACGGACAGGGGAAAATATCCAAGTCTGTAGTGTGAATTGAGAGCGCCTATTACCTGTCCACTTGTGCTAAGGTCAGTTCCTTGCACAGATTGCTGTGTGACTTTCCACTGTCCAGTTTGTATGGGCAGTTCCCTGTCCAGATTGGAGTGTGCCTTCACACGGCCTGTTGTGAATGTGTCAGTTCCCATCCAAATTTGAGTATGTCTTTCCCCTGTCCATTTGTGGATGGATCAGTGCGCTAAACAGCTTCGACTGTGGTTTACTTTGTCCAGAAAGTGAATGGTCAATTCCTTCTCCAGATTTGAGTGTTTCCCCCTGTCCAGTTGTGAGTGTGCTTATCGCCTGTCCACTTGTGGTCAGGTCAGTTCCCTGCCTGATTGGTGTGTGACTTTCCACTGTCCAGTTTTGTATGGTCGGTTCGCTGTCCAGATTTGAGTGTGCCTTCACATATACAGATGTGAATGGTTCGGTCCCTGTTTAGGGTTGAGTGTACCTTCACATATACAGATGTGAATGGTTCGGTCCCTGTTTAGGTTTGAGTGTGCCTTCACATATACAGATGTGAATGGTTCGGTCCCTGTTTAGGATTGAGTGTGCCTTCACATATACAGATGTGAATGGTTCGGTCCCTGTTTAGGATTGAGTGTGCCTTCACATATACAGATGTGAATGGTTCGGTCCCTGTTTAGGTTTGAGTGTGCCTTCACATATACAGATGTGAATGGTTGGTTCCCTGTTTAGGTTTGAGTGTGCCTTCACATATACAGATGTGAATGGTTCGGTCCCTGTTTAGGATTGAGTGTGCCTTCACATATACAGATGTGAATGGTTCGTTCCCTGTTTAGGTTTGAGTGTGCCTTCATATATACAGATGTGAATGGTTCGGTCTCTGTTTAGGATTGAGTGTGCCTTCACAGATACAGATGTGAATGGTCAGTTCCCTGTTTAGGCTTGAGTGTGCCTTCACATATACAGATGTGAATGGTCAGTTCCCTGTTTAGGTTTGAGTGTGCCTTCACATATACAGATGTGAATGGTTCGGTCCCTGTTTAGGATTGAGTGTGCCTTCACATATACAGATGTGAATGGTCAGTTCCCTGTTTAGGTTTGAGTGTGCCTTCACATATACAGATGTGAATGGTCAGTTCCCTGTTTAGGTTTGAGTGTGCCTTCACATATACAGATGTGAATGGTCAGTTCCCTGTTTAGGTTTGAGTGTGCCTTCACATATACAGATGTGAATGGTTCATTCCCTGTTTAGGTTTGAGTGTGCCTTGCCCCTGAGCAGTTGTGAATGGGTCTGCTCCCATTCGAGATGTGAATACCTTCCACCTGCCAACTGGTGGATGGGTCAGTTGCCAAAAAATATTTTATTGTGTCTTTGACGTCTTCAGCACAGAATGGTCAATTCTCTTCCCATATGTATGTGTTATGTTCCAGTGTCCAGTTAGGAATGGTCAGTTCCCTGTCCAGTTTGAGGGAGTCTTTGCCCCATCCCGTTGTATATGGTCAGTTCACTCTCCAGATATGAGTGTGTTTCTGTCCTATTCAGTTGTGAATGGGTGAGTTCCCTTTCGAGATTTGAGTGTGGCTTTCCACTGCTCTGTTTTGAAAGTTTACTTCACTGTCCGGTTTGAGTGTGTTTGTACCCTGTCCAGTTCTGGATGTCTCAGTTCCACTCCAGGTTTGAGTGAGTTTGTACCCTGTCCAGTTCTGGATGTATCAGTTCCAATCCAGGTTTGAGCGTGTTCTTCCCCTCTCCAGATATGAATGCTCTGTACCCTTTCCAGTTTGAGAGCGTATTTTCCCAAATCAGTTGTAAATTGATCTCCAAATTAGATCTCCAAATAACTATGGAGCGTGAATTGGCCATTCAATCAAAAGGAAAATACAATCAAGGCTATTTAAGGTACTGACACATTCATATCAGGACAGTGGAAATGCACACTCCAATCTGGAGAAGGAGCTAACTCATTCACTTACTGGACAGGGGAAAAAAACAACATTCAGATCTTGAGAGGGAACAGACCCATTTAAAACTGGACAAGGGATGGCACATTCGGATCTGGGTCCCTCTCCAGTTCTGAGTGTGTCATTCACTGTCCAGATGTAAATGGGTCAGACCCCTCTCCAGATCTGAAGTGAATGAGTTAGTTAATTCTCCAAGTTGGAGTTGTTCCTTTCCACTGTCCAGATTTGAATGTGTCAGTTCCCTCTCCAGATCCGAATGTGCCTTTCCCTTGTCCAGTTTTAAATGGGTCTGTTCCCTCTCCAGATCCGAATGTGCCTTTCCCTTGTCCAGTTTTAAATGGGTCAGTTCCCTCTCAAGATCTGAATGTTTTTCCCCTGTCCAGTAAGTGAATGAGTTAGATCCTTCTCCAGATTGGAGTGTGCATTTCCACTGTCCTGATATGAATGTGTCAGTACCTTAAATAGCCTTGATTATATTTTCCTTTTGATTGAATGGCCAATTCACGCTCCATAATTCATATTTTCCCCTGTCCAGTTGTGAATGGATCAGTTGCCTGTCGAGATTTCAGTTTGTCTTTCCCCTCTCCAGCTGTGAGGGAGTATTTCCCCTCTCCAGTTGTGAGGGAGTATTTCCCCTCTCCAGTTGTGAGGCAGTATTTCCCCTCTCCAGTTGTGAGGGAGTATTTCCCCTCTCCAGTTGTGAGGGAGTATTTCCCCTCTCCAGTTTTGAGTACGTCAGTTTTCTCTCCCGATTTGAGTGTTCAGATGTCTGCTGTCCAGATATGAATGGTCAGTTCCCTGTTCAGTTCAAGAGAGTATTTCCTCTGTGCAGTAGTGAATGGGTCAGTTCCCTCTCCAGGTTTGAGTGTGTCTTTTCCCTGTCGTTGTCAATGGGTCAGTTCCAAGTCAAGATGTGAATGTCTTTCACCTCTCCAGTGGTGGATGGTTCAGTCCCCCAAACATATTTTATTGTGTCTTTGCCTTCTTCAGCATTGAATGGT